>NW_019154161.1:1855457-2116779 GCF_002288905.1 Enhydra lutris kenyoni
GGGAGGGAGGGAGGAAGGAAGAGAAAGAGAGAAAGAAAAAAGGAATGGCAGGGAAAAGGTTGTTTATGCAGAGGGACCACCACGGACTAAGGTTTTTAAGCAAAAGAGAATATGGTCATCTGCAACAACTTCTCAGAATTCCCTTCAGCCCCAAGACTAAGGCACGGTTATTGCATTTGTAGGTTATTAATTATTTGTGAGATGGTGTCCACCCTCTCTGTCTGCCCTCCCTGTGTGGGAACAGGCTGGGTCATTTCACTAATCGGGATCCATAGGCAAAAACACTGGGGACCCACGGGCTTTCTGATGGCTGACGCCAAAGTTCGCACCCTAGTAAGTTAAAAATGTTTCTAGTTCCGAAGTACCACAAAGGCAGGCACAAAACTGAAATACTGATCTACAAAACTGGCCAACCAGTCAACTCAGTTCCACTCAACTTTTCTGAAGCTCTACATAAACTATATTTATCAGATGGGTGCCTCAGTCTAGGTTAGAGATGATGTGGGGCAGAGATCACCAAAAGAGGTCTTCAAAGACCCTAAAAGAGACCTGAGGACAGGGACGCCTGGGTGGCTCAGTTGGATAAGCATCTGTCTTTGGCTCGGGTAGTGATCCCAGGGTCCTGGGATGGAGCCTCCCTGCTCAGTGGGGAGTCTGCTTCTCTCTCTCTCAAATAAATAAATAAAGATGAAATCTTTTCTAAAAATAAAAGAGATCTGAGGACAGAAATGGTGTCCGTTTTGCCATGAGGTCATTTGCTATGCCTGGCATAGCACCTGGCACAAAGGCTCTTGTAACAGACACCAAGAAAGGATCCCCACTCAGCCAGTCCCATCCTTCTTCTCCCATTTGAGAAGGGTCCATCCTTTGCTCATGCAACTCAAGGGACCCTCACCAATCTCATTTCCTCAAAGGTATCCCATCCAGTTTAAACCAGTGCCTTCCAACCCTTACTGTTCATCGCAATCACTTGGCAAGCATTCAGAAAATATAGATGCAAGGACCCAGATCCTAGAGATTCTGATTAAATTGGGTCTGAGGTGAGGGTGGGTATAGATTTTTTTTTTAATCCTTTCACCTGATGTGAGGACCAGAGTTGAGAACTGCTGACAAAAGTAATCATGATAATCTTTTTTGCCAGGGGTTGAGTCAAGAGTGGGTGGGTGACTGAGTGCTGGCCAATAAGATGTGAGGACAGATAATTTGGGAGTTTTTAAGATGAAGACCTCGGCAAGTGATACCTGGGACTGTGGCAGCCGTTTTGTGGTGAGTAAGCTGGTGTGCAAAGGACACACATCCCAGGCCTAAAGGCAGTGAAATAGAATCTAGTCCTCAGTGATATCACTGAGCTGCTGACTCAACCAAACCCAAGCCATGCTCCACTTCTGGGCTTCTGTTTGGGTGATAATGGTCCTCCTATTCTTTATACTACACCAAGTCCAATTTCTATTGCATGCTAGCCGAATGCATCCTCACCAAGATGCTACTCAATGAATGTTGACTGAGTGCTAAATGAATGACCCTGCTAAAGCAGAGTGTAGGTAGGGAGCCCTGGAATGTGAGGCTGAAGTTGACAGCTGGTGGCCGAACACACGGGGTCTGAGGCTGAGGGGTTGGGACTCTATCCTGAAGGTGATGAAGAAGGAAGGAGAGGTGTGAGCAGAGGAGAGGCAGGGTCGGCGATGGTGGTCAGAAGACCCTGCAGGAGCCAAGTGGGGGATGGGCTTAGGAGGGAAAACTGAACCGGGAGTTAGGTAGAGAAAGCATCCATGTGGAAGAGGACAAGACCTGAGTTGGGGCTCTGGGGATGGAGAGACAGGCAGAGGACACAGGAAATGGGCCGGAAGATGGGGCTGCAGACTGATGGCTGTGGGAGGAAATGGGAAGGGAAGGCCAGTACCAGTGGTCTAGCCCAGTGACCAGGTTGATAGTAGGACCATTGAGGATGGGAAAGAGGGAGGAGGAGTGACTTTGGGGGAAGCTATTGAGCTCAGTGTGGGAGAAAAGGAGAGTGTGAGGGACCAGGGCAGAGCACCTAGGGAGACAATAGCCTCAGAGGGTTGTGAAGTCCCCAGAGGCTCATGGGAAATGTAGTTCTGGGTCCAGACCACTGGCCAGGAAACTGCAAAGGCTCATGACAAATGCAGTTTGAAGTCCAAAGGGTGTTGCCCATGAATCTGGTCAACGACGGAGTCTGGGGTGGCTTTCTGGTAGGCCAGTGACTAGCTTAAGGCCACACTACAATCCAGGGTTACCATATGGGGCATGGGTGAAGGCCCCCCCCCATTCTCCCCAATACACACACACACACACACACACACACACACACACACACACACAGTGCTCAGTACCTGCCTCCCTGTGCATGCTGGGGTTGCCCACGGTGGAGGAGCACAGGGTCTCCACCTCTTGCTGCATCCTGGGAAGGTGGGTGGGGTATGTCTCAGGAGGATGGGGAGAAGGGCCCTGACTGGACCACCCACCCCAGCTCCTTCCCCCCACTGCTGTCTCCTCCTCATCTCTAAAGCCCTGGGGGGAAAATAAGGAAGAACTGGAAGGCTGAGGCCACATAGGAATCTGGGTTACCCTAACCTCTGGAAACCCAGTGAGTTCCAATTCCTGTGTGCCCCGATTCCTTCTTTGCCACTTTCCTGCTTCTTTCTCCATTTTTCCCTGTCTCCTCAACTCTCTGCCTCTCTCTGGCTCTGTCCCTCTCTCATCCTCCTTCTCTCCCCATCTCTCTGTCCCTCTCCACCTTTCTTCCCATCTTTTCCCCCTGATCTCTCTGCATCTCTCCTCTACTCTTTCCCTTGATTTCTCTGCCCTCTTCCTCCCCACTGTTCTCCCCCTCCCTCCCTCCATCCCCCCAGTCTCCTTCTCCCCTAGTTTCCCCAACATTTCCCCAGCCCTCCTTCCCTCCTTCTCTTCATAGTGTTCTGCCTCTCTCCAAGCCTACCACCCTCTCTCTGTCTCCCTACTTCTCTCCCCATCTCTTCCCAGTCTCCTTTTCCCATCTTTCTTCACCTCTCTTCTCTCATAACTGGTTCCCCTGCCCTCTGTCATCCCCTTTCTGGTCCCACTTGCCCTCCGATCATCCCTGTCTCACTCAGGAACTGGTTAGACACAGGCCAGATTCAAACAGAAACTGGATTCTGTATGGGGGAGGGAAAGGTGGACAGGGGGCCTGGTCGCCATGGTACCTCCAGAAGGAGGGGGAGGGGCTGGGAACTCCAACTCTGGGTCTGAGGAAGGAGGGAGCTGGGATCCTGGACCTCTGGGTCAATGGGAGGAGGGAGTGGGAAACCAGATTCCTGGATCCAGGGGTGGATGTGGACGGTCTGGGGGCTCCTGGGCCCAGGTGCAGGAGTGAAGAGGTTGTGCCACACTGGTGTTCCTTAAGCATGTCTTTCTTTCTTTGTGTCTGCAGAGCTCTCAGCAGCAGGAAGTGTGGGAGAAGAGGCAGGACTTTCTTAGTTATTCTGTCTGTCCTCCCCTCTCTGTCCCTGTCACTTATATCTCTAGTACTCTATTCTCCCCTTCAAGATGGTCTCTGCCTTGACTTGATAAGCACAGGCTCTCTGCTTTCTAGGGAGTAGTGCCTTGATTTTCTGAGTGATTTCTTCAGGAGTGAGCTTAAAAATCAATATAGGATAGAGTCCAGCCCTGCACTTTTACTGGACCTGTTATAAAAGAGGATCTTTCTTTTTCTGCTAAGCTTGCTGGGCTGGTCGAGTCTAGGTTGGAGCTGCTGGGGGCTCTCATAACTATATGGGGAGAGAATGAGCCCAAAAGCAAAGACAACATGAGGAGAACAGAGACCAAAGATGCAGATTCCTGATGATGATTGGGAGACGTAGATCCAGCCATGCCTGAAGCCTTCATTTACCCAATTAATTCCCTCCTTTGCTTCAGTCATTTGAGTCTCTTGTCATTGGCAATTAAAACAGTGCTCACTTAAATAGACCCAGTTTCATCCTCAGTTCCTCTGTGGCTCTGTCTCCCTTTCAGCACCCTCATGTCTTTCCTTCCTAGCAGGCTGTCCTTCTCCATTTTCAGTGGCCAACTCTAACCCTATGGGACAGAGAACATCTTTCATTCCCATGACCACAGGCACACCTACCCCCCACAGCCCCTCAATCTCCAAGCTCCATCCCTCCTGCCTCTCTCTACTGCTTCCTTTCCTCTTCATTCCCACAGTCCTGACACTCAGGCTTCATCCTCTCCTGCCTGGACCCTCACTACAACCTTCCTCTTGCCCTCCCCTCCTCATTCCTTTCCCTGCAGGGTTCCAGAGGCATCCTTCTGCACCCAGAGCTGACCCTGCCCCTCACCAGCTTGTAGCCCTCCCATGGCTCCCCGGTGCCCCTGGACAATGATGCAGTTTCTCAGCCAGGAATTTGAAATCTGCAATCTGGTCCCACTCTCCTGTCCCACCCCGCCCCTTCAACATTCTCAAATCCCTCCCACCCCACTCCTGTTTTCACTCTTCACATTCTGTGCCTTCTGCCTAGAATGCTCTTCCTCAATTCCCTAAGCCCAAATGCTCTCACCCTTTAATAAGAAGCCCAAATGCCCCCTCCTCCAGAACCCTTCTTTGATGCCTCCTCCTCCTCCTAGCTGTGTTTTTTGTCTCCTTCCTTTGTTCATTCTTTGTCTCCTTCTTTCCCAGACTAAACATGGTCCACTCTGTCTTGCTCAGGGATTTGGTCTTGTGTCTACCTGCCCTGGCAGGCCAGCAGCTAAAGAGACTATTTCTCTCTATCACTGTGGCTCATGCTCAGCAGCCCCAACCCCACTGGCCCTCAACAGACCAGCATCAAATGCTATGTCCAGACTGTGTAACCTTGGGCAAATGTCCTCCCCTCTCTGAGCCCAGTTTTAGCCATCTCTTCTGGAACTCTTTTTTTCCCCCCTCTTTAGGTGTTCTCCTCTTGCTCTCTTTCCATCTGTGTCTCTCTCATCTTCCCTCTAGAGTCTGGGTCTCTATGTTTCCATCTTCCTGTGTCTCCACTTCTCTCTGTGTCTTTATTTTTCTTCCTCTCTCATCTCTGGAATCCTGCCTCATCTCGCTCTGTGTCTGAATTTGAATTTCTATGTCATGTGTCTCTTTCTTTGTTCATTTCTTATTCTCTGTGTCTCTATAGCTTTCTGCATATCTCTGTCTCCGTTGCTCTATTTCTCCATCTCTGTTTCTCTGTGTCTCTCTATCTCTCTGTCTTTTTCTCTGTTTTAGCCCCATATGCCTCCCTCTACCATTCACCTCATCTCTCTTGGGCCATTCCTGTCCCACTCCCTGGCCTGGCTCACAGCCTGGGACACAAATCCCTGAATCGGCATTTTCTTCCTATTCCAGAAATTATGTCAGTGCCGCAGTGGGGGTGGGGCTGGTTCTAGCCCTGGTCAAAGGGTTTGTCTCCCTGCATCTTCATCCACACAGGCCCTAGCCAGCTTGGCCAACTTCTTGGTGTTTGTTCTCTCCAGGAGCAGCACCAGAAAAGGTGAATCTTTGTTTACACACATGTGTGCATGTCTCTGGGTGTGTAGCTGCATCTATTTCCCGGAATATTTGTGTGTGAATCTGTAGGTATTTATACAAATTCATACAATCACTCATCCATCCACCTACCCATCCACCCGCTGAACCATTCACCCATCCAACTATCACTTCATCCACCCACCCATCCACCCATACATGCATCCAATCCTCCAGTCGTCCACTCATCCATCCATTCATCCATCCATCCATCCCCCCAACCATCCATCCATCCACCCACCCACCCATTCATCCATCCATCCACTCATCCATCCATCCATTTATCCATCTGTCCACCCATCCATCTATCCATCCACCCATCTGTCCACCCATCCGCCCACCCATCCACCCATCCATCCATCCATCCATACATACACACATTCATACATTCCTCTATTTATTCATGCACTTGTTCACTCCTTCATTCAACCAATCCATACATATTGGGTCCCTACTGTGTGCCAGGCAATGCACCAGGCAGCAGGGATAAAGCAATAAACAAAACAAAGTGCTTCCCCCATAGAGCTTATGTGTCTGGCAGTCCTCAGTGAGCCAAACTCCCTGCTGCCCCAGGCCTCCAACAGGCTGTTCCTTCTTGCTGGAGCACTTCTCCTCCCCTACCCCATCTTCACCTGGTTTATGCCTACTCACCCTTCTGAGTTCAGTTCAGACATTACTCGGTCACTTCCTCAGGAAAGCCCTCCGTGACATCCTCAGACACACAAAGCATTGATTCTAATACATATAGTTTTTTTTTCTTAAGTTGTATTTATTCAAGTAATCGCTACTTAACCCAATGTGGGTCTCAAACTCATGATCTCAAGATCAAGAGTTGCATGCTCTTCTGACTGAGCCAGCCAGCCACCCCTGTATAGATATTTATTTGATGACTCTCTGTGTCCTCTACCAGACCATGGGCCCTCACAAGACTTGGATTTCTGTCTGCTTTGTTCCTAGCTGGATCTCTGGTGCCTGGAGAGAGCGAGCACACGAGCGGGAAGGGCCGAGGGAGAGGAAGAGAGAATCTCAAGCAAACTCCATGCCGAGCGTGGAGCTCAATACTGGCTCGATCTCACGACCCTGAGATCACAGACTGAGGTCAAAACCAAGAGTCTGACACTTAACCAACTGCCACCCAGGCATCCCTGTGCTTAATAAGTATTTAACAAATGACAGTACGGATGGAATGAAATGAATATGGAGGACTGTCTCCTGGTTCCCTCCCTGTCCAGTACTCTATGCTGTTCTACACTCCCAGAAGCTGTGACAGGCAAGGTCCTCAAACTTCCTGGAGGCAAACAATGTAGAGGCTGAATGCAAGGGTCTAGATTCAGACCCATATGGCTTTGAAACTCACCTCTGACACTTCCTAGGCATGTGACCTCAGGCAGGACATTTCCTTTTTCTGAGCCTCAGTTTCCTCATTGCCAAATGCAGGTAAAAAGTATGTGAGCAGGCATCTGGCCGTCTCCGTCAGTAGGGCATACGGTTCTTGATCTCCAGGGATAAGTTCAAGCCCCAGAGTTGGCTGCAGAGTTTACTTCGAAAGAGAGAAAAAGTACATGAGCAAATGCATATAATTACTAATTATGACAATACTAAATACTAACCATTTTTTCTAACCACCTCATATGAATTTAATCCTCAAAATAACTTAATGAAGTGGAATCTGGGCTTTTAAAAAGCTATCCTCGGGGCACCTGGGTGGCTCAGTTGGTTAAGTGACTGCCTTCGGCTCAGGGGCCATGAGATGGAGTCCCACGTTGGGCTGTCTGCTCAGTGGGGAGCCTGCTTCTCCCTCTCACTCTGCCTGCTGCTCCCCCTGCTTGTGCCCTCTCTCCCCCGTCTCTCTTTTTAAAGATTTAAATGAAATCTTTTAAAAAATAAGTTAAATAAATAATACATAAACTATCCTCATTTACAGACACGGAACTGAGGCATTGAGAATATAAACCATTCACACACAATACTGAAAAGAGACCTGGATTGGAGCCTGGCTCTGCCATTTCCCAAACCACAGGTGCAACTGGTACCCTACAGCTGCCAGCCAATGAGAAGCTGTCTCTTTGGAGATGTGTCATGGAAGTCTGGCAAGCCCACCCATGCACACACATCTCTGAATGTATGCATTGCTGCATACTTCCTTCTGTGTATCTCTCCTGGGGAACAGGGCAGGGGCTGCCTGTGGACTCTCGGCAGGCCAGCTGGGTGTGCGGGCCTCGTTGTGAGTGGGCTCTGAGCTGCATGGACCTGTGTGCCTCCATCTGGGCATGTGCCCCCCTCCCCCCGTGCAGGCTCCCTTGGGTGCAAATGCAAGTCCATCAGGGAGAATGGAGAAGCACTGAGGATAGGATTCAAGGTGAACCTGGGAGGCATTTCTGGGTGATTCTACAGTGTGACAAGGACTGCAAATGTATATATACATAGGTAGCAATATGTGGGGAGGGAGATGGAATTTAGTTAAAGGGAGGGAACTTGCCTTAAAGCTGCCTTGGCAGAAGAAAGTAATTTTTTACTTAGAGAGTATATTTATATGAGTGTCACTGGGTGTGGGGAGGGCAGCACTAAAGAAGACTGAGGGGCCTCCCAGCCACCCCTGCCCGTTGCTGCAATGACTCTGAGGTTCTGGGTCCTCTCCGAGAGATTTAACCTCTATGGACCTCGGTTTCCTCCTCTGTGAAATGGGAATAGCATAACTGTACCCACCTAATAGGGCCAAAGTGGAGATTAAATGAGTGCTTTCCAAGCACTTAGCTCAGTGTCCAGATTATAGTCAGTGGCAATTATTATTAACTGCTATTAATAGGGCATTAACTCTTACTTGCTGCTTTTGAGAAAGTCATTAAGCACCTACTTGGTGCCAGTGCTTTACCTCTATTGTCTGGTTTGTCAAACGTCTGGATCCCTTTGGAAACAAGTTTATTGTCTATATTTTTTGGAAGAGCACACTGGACCTCAAGAGCCAAGAGCTTGAGGTCACACAGGCAGGAGCCGGCCCGGCAGGATCCAAACTCCAGTTCCTGCTAATCTCGCACCTGGCTGAGAGTCTCCAGACCCGCTAACTCTGAGGCCCCGCCTCCCATGCCACCTCCAGCCCTCAGAGCTCCCCAGACCGGAGGACTCCTACTCCTGGGTCCTGTGAAGGAAAGGCCCCGGGACGAGTGGGCCGCGAGGGGTGGATTCCTCGATGAGAGAATTGAGTGAGTGGGAGCTCAGTACCCTGGGTTCCGGGAGGAGAAGTGACTGGGGTCCCAGACTTTTCCATTTGGGAGAAGAGGGGCTGGGGACCGGGACCCCTGAATCCTGGGGGAGCGAAAGGTCATGATCCTAGACAGCAGGATCTTTCTTCCACTGGGTCAGAGAGCTGGGTCTCGGACGCCTGGGTCCCGGGAAACCTCCCTCCTTCCTTGCTGCGGCCGCGCGATTTCGGCTTTCAAGCCGTAGGTTCAGAGGGGAGGAAAGGAGGGGGTGCAAAGGGAGGAGCCGCGGACCTGCGCCAGGGGCTGGGGGAGGAGCCGAGCGGGCACCGCGGCGGGCGCGCGGGGCTGCTGCTGCGGCGGCGGCGGCGGCGGCGGCGGCTCCGGGTGAGTCCGCTCCTCCCCCCTCCCCCTGCCCCAGCCCCCGCCCCAGGCCGATCCTGGGGGGCGGCCCCAGCGCGTGGGGGCGGGGGTAAGTGCAGAGGCACGCGGATCTCCTGCCAGAGAGTGCGGGTGCTGCAGCGCTCGCTGGCCGCCCCGGGGGAGGGGCACGTGGCCCGAGAAAGGGGGGTCCCGAAACACCTAGCTGTACCCCAGCCTCGCCCACCGATCCCCCGGGCGTGGGGATCGTTTACCTACTCCATGGCTCTTGAGGACTTAAGACTCCGCGACCTCTCGAGGTCCAGGGCATCATTCCTCCCCCCTGCAGCGCCTTGGGACCCCAGTATCTCATAACCCCCCACCTCAAAAAAAAAATTCCCATCCTCTCTGCAGCCGGGAGAGGCATTAAGGACTTCAACTCCCAGAAGCCCATGCAGCGCCGGGTCTGTGAAGTCTTAGCCGCACTAGCGCAAGGCCTGCTGGGAATTGTAGTGTCTAAGCTCAGCGGGAGCTGGGGCCCGGGAGGTGGGAGGGGGTGGCTGGACTGCCAGGGGGTCGCCTGGGGTCGAGCAGCCCGTCCGAGTAGGACAAGACGTGAGGCTCGGACTAAGCTTTTTCTCCTGGCCGCGGCCTCCAGATTCAGCTCCTCCTCCCACCACCTGGCGCGTGGGGACGGGTCCGCAGCCCCTTGTCCGCCCTACAACCCCCATGGGCTGCCGCCAGCCGCCACCTCGGCTGCCACCCAGGACACGGCAGGGATAAGCGCAGGTGAGTCTGACCATGCCTGTCTCAGAGTCCTGGCCTTCTGCAGTACCCCCACGACACCTGTCCATCTGTGATCTCTGGTCTGTCCGCCCCTATATTCTCCCTGCACTCTCCTTCCAGTCCATCTCTGATGTCTCGCTCCAAACCATGTGTGGCTAATTCCCCATCACCCCACATCCACCTCTTTCTCCCCATCCTCTCGCTTTTATGCCCCCACCCCCATCCAATCTTCCTTCTGCACCCATGTCTGTCTGCCCAGCCCTCCTTTGTATCCTTTTGCCCATCTGTGGTCTCTGGCCATTGTCTGTCCATCTGTCTTTTATTTCTGCTCCCCATCCATTCTTCCCACCACTGTTTCCCTTTCAAAGATATTTCTGTCCTGGCACTTACACAGTCCCTCTGTCCGCCTATCTCTCACACTCTCATAAATTACACACTAGTCCATTCTTTATGCTTAGCCCATCCCAAATCTCAATCCTGACTTTCTCTCTGTCTGCTCATCTGTCCCTCTGTTCTGGGCCCCAGTTTGCCCTTCCCGGTATCTGTGTCCCCTCCCCTTATCTCTCTCTCAACTTGGTCCCTATCTCTGCACCCTGCATCTTCCATCCCACCCCACCCACCACCACACTCTTATCTCTCTAATCTCATCCCTCCCTCTCTCCTGGCCCTCATTCTTTCTACCTGGATCTGGCCTCCTTCCCATTCCTTGAATCCGCCAAGCCCTTCTTCATGCTATTCCCGCTGCTTGGGTTGCTTTCCCACTCTAGCCCCACCACCTACTGGCCGTGGCCAGCTGCATCTCGTCCTTCAGGTCTCAGAGAGCCCTCCCCCACAACTGCCCACCTCCTGTCCCTTTGTGACATATCCAACTGTTTCTTTCAGGGCACTTCTCACAATGTGAGCCTGTCTTGTTTGTTTATGTGTGTTTGTTGACTTGTTTACTCCATGTCTCCTCTTACTGGATTGTAACACCAAGAAGTCGGGAAATGTGTGGGGTTCGTTCTCTGCTGGATCTGCAGCTGCTGGCACTGAGCCTGGCATGTAGTTGGTGCTCAATGAATATTTGTTGAATGCATGAGCCAGAACAGCTGTCCCCTCTTCTGCCCGTGCCTAAATTCTGTCCTTTGTCTGTGCACCCCTAATCTCTGTCTCCTTGTCTGTCTATCCGTTTATCGTGCATTCTTAATCTCCAAGGGACTGGCCTTGCTTGTCTTTTTCTCCTTGTCTGTTTGTCCCTATTCTCTGTCCTCTTGTCCATTCATGCTGATCTCCATCCCCTTGTTTGTCCAACCCGTTACTGTCTTTTTGCCTGTTCCCCGAATCAGTCTCCTGTCTATCTGCCCCTAATTTCTTTCTCCTTGTCTATCCCTCCCTAATCTACATCCCCTTGTCCATCTACTCCCAATCTCTGTCCCCTCGCCTATCCTTCCTTTTCTCTTTTTCTCCCTTATCGACCCCTCCCTCAATCCCGTTCCCCATCCGCACCCTTGTCTGGCCCCTTCCAAGCACAGAACCCACCGGCTACCATGTCAGGCGACTACGAGGATGACCTCTGCCGGCGGGCACTCATCCTGGTCTCAGACCTCTGTGCACGGGTCCGAGATGCCGACACCAGTGACAGGTGCCAGGAGTTCAACGACCTGCGAATTCGAGGCTATCCCCGGGGCCCAGATGCAGGTCAGCACCTCCCCCCCAGGCTATCTCAGCCAGCCCCCTGTCCCCTACATTCAGTATTTTCAGAGATTCAGAGCAGACCTGCTCAGCTTTCGGTTCCCTAGGTGCCCATGGCCAGTCCCTCTTAGAGTCTCCCCTCCATCCTGCCTGCTGCTGGTCTCCCAAACCTCTGATCTAAGGAGAAGGAGCTGGGTGGGCCATTTGACCCCTGATCTTTTGGGTTTGTTCCTGTGAGCCTCCTGCCCAGGCCCCTCCCCCAGCCATATGTTTATCCCCTTCACACACCTTTTGTGCATCTTGCATAGGGCTTAAAAGCTCAGGCTCTTTTTGTTTTTAAGATTTTATTTATTTATTTGAGAGAAAGAGAGAGAGAGAGAGAGAGAGAGAGAAAGTGAGGACAAGCAGTGGGAGGAACAGAGGGAGAAGGAGAGAGAGGCTCCCAAGCAGACTCCATACTGAGCATGGAGTGTGACATGAGGCTCAATCCTACGACCCTGAGATCCTGACCTGAGCTGAAAACCAAGAGTTGGATGCTTAACCGACTAAGCCACCAAGGTGCCCCAAAGCTTAGACTCTTAAGTCAGGCTGTCTGACCAGTCTGGGTTCAAATCCCACCACCCCTACTTACTATTGGATGACTTTAGGCAAATAATATTTCTTCTGTGCCTCAGTTTCTTCCCAAAAATGGGGATAATAAAAGTGACTACCTCCTGGGGCAACTGAGAGATTCAAATGATTTAACACATGTGAAGTGCTTAGAACAAGCTGGGCACACAGTGGTCATTCAATAAATGCTGGGATGTACTTATTGAGCACTAACTGTGTACCAGGCAGCATGCAAGGTCCTTGGCATATTTCATCAACCACTCAAAACGACCCTCTGTGGTAGCTATAGTCCCTATTTTTGATAGGGGGGGGAAAGACTCAGAAGGGTGAAGTGACTTGCCCAAGGTCACCCATCTAGGAAGCAGCAGGGTTCTGAGAGCAAGGAAATATTATGAGTGCCCTTGTCCAGATGAGGAACCCAGAGGAAGCACATGCCTCAAGGTTATAATGACAGTCCTACTTGCTGCGTGCAGGGCAGAGCTCGGCACCTTGTGTGGGGGGTATCCAGGGACAGGGATGAGAAATGAGGTCCCGAAAACTGCGGTGGCTTGCTCAGAGACTCACAACCTGTAAGCAAAAGAGCCAGATTTGATCCCAGGAAGTCTAGCATACTACCACAATTTGAGGGTCCCCAAGCCCACCTGTGGTCTCTGTTTTCAGTTTCAGTGATTCCCTAGAAGGACTCACAGAAAAGCTGTTCTCCTCACAGTTATGTTTTATTACAGCAAAAGGATGGAGGTTAAAAACAGCAAAGGGCAAGTCACGTAGAATAGGGTACAGGAGAGACCAGGTGTGAGCTTCGGTCTCGGTCAGGTAGACATGGCTGACCGCCCATGGGGCTGAACTTCACCTCCAGCTCCTCCAGAGGCCAAGCTGATACATCCCAGTTCCCCAACATCAATCACATTGTTACACAGACCATCTGACATAGTCCAAGTTTCCTCAGATAAACAAAAATGCTTGCAGGCAGAATGTTCCAAGGGCTTAGAGGTTCTTTCCAGGAGCCGATCAAGGGCCAAACATTTCTTTGGGCAAGGTTCATCTTTTTCCTGCCCAGCTACTCCACCTCGCCAAGCCCACATGGCTCCCCAGACCAGGCAGACAGGAACAAGAACTCCCAACAGAGTTTGGAGGATTGATGTTTTGACTTGGAGAGGGTCTGGGTGAGGCTGAAGGTAGGGGAAAGCAGCTGATTTTTCTCTCCTCTTCTCTGCCTTGTCCTCCCAAATGGCCCCCTGACCCCCTTTTCTCAATTCTTCCCATGTTCAGGAGGCTGGAAAGCCCTTGCTCTGCTCTTCATCAGGTCCCAGGAACTCCGAGCAGATGTCGGTCACTTGGAAAGGAACACCCTAAGTGGGGGGGGAGGTAGGAAGCTCAGAGTGCCACTGCCTGTTGTGGGCCTCTGCAGGGTCATGGATACATATAGATACACATACAGCAATAGGATTTGTTAGTCTAATAAAAATCCATGTCTGAACTACCATTTATTGGGAAATACTGACGCGTGACAGCATAAGGAAGACCGTGGGCTCTGGAGCTAGGCACTCTAGACCCAAATTCTGAGACACACACACCCCCCCAACATACACACACCTCTGATCTGCTGTGGAACTCTATACAGAAGACTTTGTGTCTATTGCCCTCAGTTTCCTTTTATAGAAGACAGGCATAATAATGTTGCCAACCTCCTAGGGTGCCTGTCAGGCATAAGTAAGCTAAAGTAAGCTATTGCCAATAAAGCGCTTAGGGATCTGCAACATAGTAACCACTCAGGAAAATGTGTGCCTCTACATTCCACTGCAATGCTGGCTATCCTGGCTATGCAGCTATTTACGTCCTACACTCCTCAATACCATAGTTGAGAGGCAGGACTGATTTTTCCTACTTGGCAAATGGGGAATGTAAGGCTCAGAGTGCATAAGATAAGTTCCCGAGCATAGCACAGCAGAGATGTGAACCCTGACCTGCCTAACTGTGTCATGCAACCTCCTCTCTCCTTGATCATCTCTGAGCATTTTGGGAGACATTGGTGGTACCTCAGATGGTGTGTCCTCTTACGGAGAGGCAGCATGGGCTAGTGATTAAGCATCACATCTGAAGACAGATGGCTTTTTCAAATCCCAGATCTGTCATTTACTACCTGTGCAGCATAACACAAGTCACTCAACCTGTCTGTGCCTCAGTTTCCTTATCTTTAAAATGGTTATATAGTGATACCGACCTTGTGGGTCATAGTTTAAGTAACATATGTAAAGTGCTTAGGACAATGCATGACAAATGCTAGAGGCTAGCTCCTTGGGGACGGCAGTGGGAGGATAAACTGTGACCCCACCCTGACCCCTGACCTTTGTCCTCACTCTCTCCAGACATCTCCGTGAGCCTGCTGTCGGTCATCGTGACATTCTGTGGCATTGTCCTTCTGGGCGTCTCCCTCTTCGTGTCCTGGAAATTGTGCTGGGTGCCCTGGCGGGACAAGGGAGGCTCAGCAGTGGGCGGGGGCCCCCTGCGCAAAGACCTAGGCCCTGGGGTCGGGCTGGCAGGCCTGGTAGGCGGCGGTGGGCACCACCTGGGGGCTGGTCTGGGTGGCCATCCTCTGCTGGGGGGTCCACACCACCATGCCCACACCGCCCACCATCCGCCCTTCGCTGAGCTGCTGGAGCCAGGCAGCCTAGGGGGCTCTGACCCCCCTGAGCCCTCCTACTTGGACATGGACTCATACCCAGAGGCTGCGGCAGCTGCAGTGGCCGCTGGGGTCAAACCGAGCCAGACATCTCCTGAACTCCCCTCTGAGGGAGGTGCAGGCTCTGGGCTGCTCCTGCTGCCCCCCAGTGGTGGGGGCTTGCCCAGTGCCCAGTCGCATCAGCAGGTCACAAGCCTGGCACCCACCACCAGGTGAGATAGGCTACTGGGCTGGGGTTCCACTCTGAACTTCTGTTCCTCCTCTGTGTCTCTTTCCCAGATATGGTTCTCCTGAGCCCTGCAAGAGGAGAGGCCTAGAGGTCCAGAGTCCTGAGTCCTGGGGCAGGAAGGGGCTTGGGGTGTGGATTCCTGGGTCCTGGGGACAAAGGAGGCTAGGGCCCTAGACTTCAGGATCTAAGGGAGGAGGACCCTAGAGATCTGGACTCAGATTCAGAAGGTATAGGACTCCAGGGGTCAGGAAGGTGGAGGAGAATGAAGATTAGACTCCCGAGGCCCTGAGACACAAAGAAATTCATCTGTTTCACCCTAAGCCAGGATTGGTGGCAGGGCCTGGAGTTCATTTGCTCTGTATTCCTCATTCTGCACATGGAAATGGAGCACCTAACATGAACCAGACCCGAGATGGGTGTTGGCTGTCCCCTCCCACCCAGGCCAGTACTGCTGGAAAGTGGCTTAGGGGGCCACAGCTGTGGGAGTCTGAGAAGTCGCAGTTCCAGTCTGGGAAGAGGCTGGGGCCTTCCAGAGGTGGAGGTGTTGTGGCCGAGACCTGCAGAATGAGGAAGAGTTGGCCAGGCACAGAGGTAGGGGTGCGAGCTGGGCATTCCAGGAGGAGAGAGCGGCCCATGCAAAAGAGAGAGGGGAAGGAGGTCACAGTGCACTGTGGGAACTGCCAGCAGTCACTATGGCCTGAGAGTAAGTGTGAAAAAAGAAAGGGAGATGTGGCTTAGGATGTAGGCAGGGCCAGACCACATGGGGCCTTGAATGTAGGGCTGAGGGACTGGGGCTTTGTCCTGGGGGCATTGGGGAGCCATGGAACACTGTGAGTGGGATGGGCAGGGTCAGTTCGGGGTGCAGAAAGACCTCTCTTTGGCCACATAGGGGAAGGGCTAGAGGAACGGACTGGAAGCCAGTAGTCCAGGCAGGAGAGGATAAGGCTTAGCTGAGGTTATGGGCATGGGGATGAGAGAAGGAGGTAAAGAAAGTCAGGGAGCAGGAGAGGTGAAACTTGGGACTGATGGCTGGGGGTGGGTAGGAGGGGTGGGAAGAGGAACCGAAGGCCTCCAGCCTGGCCTGGTAGTTGTGTGGATGGTGGGGTTGTCAGAGGATCTAGTAAGAGGAGTGAGTTTGAGGGAGCCCTGAGCGTATCTGGGTCTTGTTGAGTGTGAGGAGCCTGGAGCAGAAATCAGGGGCAACTGCCCTCAGAGGGATTGTCTTGGGTCCCAGATGGTCATGCGAGAAGGTAGTCTCATCCCCTGCCTGAACAGGGGCCCAGGGTCTCATGGGAGTTGTAGTTTGCGGTCTCTGGGGAGGCCTTCCAGAGGCGGATAGATACACGGGTCTCAGGTCTCCCCTCCCCCATTATACAGATGGAGAAACTGAGGCTCAGAGGGTGTTAATGACCTACTCAAAGTCACCCTGGGAGGAAGGAGTGGCTGGGGGATCTGTAGGTCAAGGAGCCTCCCCCACCACATCCCTTTCCACAGCTTGAGCCCTCCCACTCCGCCCAGACCCATGTGTGCCTCCAGCACACCTGAGGCTGCTGAGCACCGCCCATCGTTAGGGACCCCATCACATGGACTTCACCCCGGGTGTGATGGTCCTTGCAGGAGAGGGTAAAGGAGCCAGAGCCATAGATGGGGAAATTTGGGAGAGGGAAGGGACAGGCTTTGAGGGGACAGGAGGTGGGGATGGATCTGGTGTCTGATCTGCAGATCTAGGGGGAGCACAGGGGAGAAGGAACCGGTTGGGGAGAAGAAGGCTCTGAGCCTGGCAGAGAATATGAGGGGTGTGTGGGGTATGTGGGGTCTGGTGGATGGTGGATGAGGCTGGGGGCCTACCCGGCTGGAGCCCAGGAAACAGATTGAGCAGACACCGTGCTGTTGATGGGTGTGGAGACCTGGGCGCGGATGAGCTTGTCCAGGGGAAGCATGTGTGTGAGAGGGAAGAAGCAGCCAGGGTGGCTGATGGGGCTGCTCTGGGATTCCAGTGTCCCCCACACACTTGTGGACAGTGGAGAAAGGAGTTGAAAAAGGACAGGCCAGGTGCAGTGATGGTGAGGCAGGAGAGGTGAGACCAGGGTTAAGACAGGTTGAGGGAATTTGAAGAAGGGCAGGTGAAGCTTCAGGAGGTCTGGGTTGTGTGGGGCCCCAGGAGTCTTCAGAGAAGTTATTCTGGGTTATGCACTTGAGGTCAGGAGGAGACTTCTGGAAGTTGGTGCATAAGCAGATCCTAGCTGGAGCTAGCTTAGAGACTGGGATATCCCCCAATAAGGTGGAGAAACTGAGGCTCAGAGAGTGCAAGTGGCTTGCTCAAGGTCATAGTGAGCAGAGGTGGGGGGATCTGTCGCCATTTGCCTGTGGCCCTTGGGAAGGAGGCAGGGAGGAGTCTCTCAGGCCTTCAGATACTGTCAAAGACCCCCCCAGCCAGTGACCCCACCTTGGTCTTCCCCGCTCTCACAGGTACCCGGCCCTACCCCGGCCCCTCACCCAGCAGACCCTGACCCCCCAGCCGGACCCTGGCAGTGAGGAGCGGCCGCCTGCCCTACCCTTACCCTTGCCGGGCGGGGAGGAAAAAGCCAAACTCATTGGGCAGATCAAGCCAGAGCTGTATCAGGGGACTGGACCAGGCGGCCGGCGCGGCGGCGGGGCTCCGGGCTCCGGAGATGCCGGTGGGGGGGCGCCCTGTGGCCGCATCAGTTTCGCCCTGAGGTACCTCTATGGCTCAGACCAGCTGGTGGTGCGGATCCTGCAGGCCTTGGACCTCCCGGCCAAGGACTCCAACGGCTTCTCCGACCCCTACGTCAAGATCTACCTGCTGCCAGACCGCAAGAAAAAGTTCCAGACCAAGGTCCAGAGGAAGGGTCCTGGACATCCGGGTCCCGCAGAGGAGGGGCGGGGATCCCGACTCCTGGATCTGAGGGAGGAGTGGGTTGTGGGTCTGGACTCCTGGGTCCTTTGGAAGCGGGGTTGATGGGAATGGTGCCTGTCTCCCTCCCTCGCCCACCCCTCCAGGTCCACAGGAAGACGCTGAACCCTGTGTTCAACGAGACATTCCAGTTCTCCGTGCCGCTGGCTGAGTTGGCCCAGCGCAAACTGCACTTCAGTGTCTATGACTTTGACCGCTTCTCGCGGCACGACCTCATCGGCCAAGTGGTGCTGGACAACCTCCTGGAGCTGGCTGAGCAGCCCCCCGACCGCCCACTCTGGAGGGACATCGTGGAGGGCGGCTCGGTCAGTCTTTCTGGGGACCCAGGACCCCTCAGTGTTTGACCTCTTTGCCTTTGGACTTCATAACCTTCTAACTTCTTCACCCAGGCTTTTAAAATTTTGTTTTACTGCAAAATATTGCAAACACACAAGCACAGTGTAGAGATTGCTATAATAGGACCCCCGGCCCCCGACACCCTGTCAAATACTGACATCATGTCTGGACCCCAGATCTTCCAACTTCTGACCTCCTTTCACATCTGATGGTAACAGCTGAGAAATATAACAGACACCCCTGTACCCACCAGCCACTTTATCATAATTTCATGCTGTGACCCCAGATTCCTGACCCTCCACCTGTCTGACCCTGGAGTTCCCGGCTTTTGTTTTTCTGACTCCCTTCACCTTCTGACCTCCTGGTTTTCTAATTCCCTCGCTTTCTGAACCCCAGCACTTCTGATCTATGAACATTTTACGTTTTGAACCCATGACCTCCGGATCTAATCTCATCCTCTGGTCTCCACCTGGCTCCTGAGAGCCGGATCCCCCAGGCCTTAGACATACCTGGATCCTCTATGTCCTGACACCCCCCCTGTTCCCCCCAGTACCAGATTGTGCTCAGGAGCACCCCCCCCACCGGCCTCCCTTCCTCTTCCATCTAGTTGTTCCCCAAGCCCGGCTCCTGCATGCTTGTTAGGGGTCCTGACCCTCTCCCTGCCTCCCTCCTGTCTCCTGCTTGTGTGTATCATTTCTCATTCTCTCCCTTTACCCTCATTATCACTGGAGGTCTTCATTCATTCATTCATTCATTCATTCCTTAAACGGCTGGCTTTTTTGTTTCAGGATCAGGACCCGGGGACCCCAGACAGTCCTCGGGAGCTCCAGGTCTAGGTTGTCACAGTTTGCTATCAGGGACAGTGAGTGGAGGGGGTCCAGGGACCTGGGCCTCGGTCAGTGTAGTTGGGAGGCCAGGGGCCCAGATGAAGCTGAAGGGCCAGCAGGGGGTGGGTTGGAAGTCCTGGCTAGCTGACCCCCCTTCCAGGTGTCTGTGTGTGTGTGTTGGTGTGGGAGACTGTCTCTCCCCTGCAGCCTCACTTAAGGTTGGTGTGTCTCCTGCCTTCCCTAAGACTGACTTCTCTTCTCAGTGCCTGTCACACTGTCTGGATCTCTGTCCCTCACCTGCTCTATGTAGGTTTCTTTCTCTTTCTCTCACCCTCTGGGTCTTTGCCCTTCCCCCCACCCGTTCCTAGGTCTCTATCACTCTCTCTGGATCTCCACACCCTCCACCAAGTCTCTGTCCCCAATTTCTCCAGATCTCCTGCGCTGGGGGGCTCTGACACACACACACACCTCCGCCGAACTCTGTCTCTCTCCTCTGGGATTCTGTCCCTCTCTCTTCCTGGGCTCTCTATTCCTCTCTCTGAAGTCTCTGTTCCTCTGATCTCTCTCTTGGACCAGCACTATCTCTGGGTCTCTAGAGTCCTCCTCTGGGTTTTCGTACTTTAGGACTCTGTGGGTCTGCCTTTCTAACTATATCTCTCAGTGTCTTGGTCCCTGTCACAGTATATTTCTCACTGTGTTCTCTCTCTCTCTCTCTGGCTCTTTCTTGCTCTCCCCCCCCCTCATGCTTCTTTCAATCTTCCCTGCAGAACAAATAGGCTTTGCTGGTGGCGGGCAGCTGTGGCCAGGGAGTTACCAGGTTTGGCAAAGTCAGATTGTTGAGTGGATGGGAAACCCAGTCCTGGATATCAGGGAGGAGACCTGGAGACTCCAGAAGGGAGAGCAAGTGAGGGAGAGGTTGGAGGATGGGGAGACCAAGGCAGGGCATTGTTGAACCCTTTTCCCCAACTGCAGGAAAAGGCAGATCTTGGGGAGCTCAACTTCTCACTCTGCTACCTCCCCACGGCTGGGCGCCTCACCGTGACTATCATCAAAGCCTCTAACCTCAAAGCGATGGACCTCACCGGCTTCTCAGGTGGGTTCCAGGAGGCGCTGGGATCTGAGGGAGCATCTGGGGCCCTGGACTCCTAGGTCTGATGGAGGAGGGGCTGAGGGCCCGGACTCTGGGTCTGAGGGAGGAGGGGGCTGAGGGGCTGGATCCCTGGGTCTGAGGGAGGAAGTCAAGGTTCAGTGCTCTCGATGCCCGCCCCCAGACCCCTACGTGAAGGCCTCTCTGATCAGTGAGGGGCGGCGTTTGAAGAAGCGGAAAACCTCCATCAAGAAGAACACGCTGAACCCCACGTACAACGAGGCGCTGGTGTTCGACGTGGCCCCGGAGAGCGTGGAGAGCGTAGGGCTCAGCATCGCGGTGGTAGACTACGATTGGTGAGGGGCGTGGCCCGGCGGGCGGGGGCTGGCAGGAGGCCAGGGGGTGAGGCGGGGCCAGGCCCCGCTCCCCCGCCCCCGCTGCTCACCGCCGCTCGCACCCCCAGCATCGGGCACAACGAGGTGATCGGCGTGTGCCGCGTGGGCCCGGACGCTGCCGACCCCCACGGCCGTGAGCACTGGGCGGAGATGCTGGCCAACCCCCGCAAGCCCGTGGAGCACTGGCATCAGCTGGTGGAGGTGAGTGGGGAGGCCACCCGGGGCCACTGGCCCTGCCATTCCCGCGCTCATGCAGTAATTCACGCGGAGCATCCGTCTTTATGGGCTGCGGAGTCAGACCGCCTGGGTCGGAATCCCGGCTCGCGCTGTGTGACTAAGAGCACCTTGCTTAACCTCTCTGTGTCTGTTTATTCTACTGGGAAATGGGTTGTTAATAGTAGCTAAAGTTAGGACGGATGTGAGGATTCGGTGAGTTAATGCAGGATCAGTGTCTGCCTGTCAGTGGGGGCTCAGCAAGGGGTCAGTTACTATTACTTCCCATGAGCTAAGCCCAAAACAAAAGGGGAAAACTGGGTGATAAGATGGAACAGGGTTGGGTTTTTGAGGGGGTTGGGTTTGGTTTGGTTTAAAGAAGGCTGCAATTGAAAAATCACTAGATTGTGGTTTACTGGGTGGGGATCAACAATTTTTTCTTCATAAGAAAATGAAATCAAGATAGAACAAAACAGAAAATTTCACAGGGCAGCACCCGTTGTAAGGATTGTACTGCCAATTTTTTTTTCTTGTGGATTGTAGTCCAAAAGGCTTGGAAGTCTGGGAGGTAGAGGACATCTGGACAAGGGATGGGGGGTGCCTTTGGCTTAGGGTATCCTGAAGGGCCTCTCAGTGGACGTGACATTTGAGCAGAAGCCTGGAGATTGAGAAGGAAGGGGCTTAGGTGAAGGTTTTGAGGTTGGGAGAAGCTCGCAGGGGAAGAGCTTGGCTGGGGGCTGGGGGTTCCTCTTAAGCAGGAAGAGGCAGGGGCAGGCCCCTGAGCCTGGAGCAGAGAGGGAAGGGGGAAAGGGGCAAATAACCAGAGCCGGGTAGGTCACGTAAGAATGAGCTTGCTAATTTTTTAAAACCGAAAATCCTTTATGATTATCACATGGTCAAGAGAAATTTTCAAATATGGCCATTATCTCATTTGAAACAAACAAACAAACAAAAAAGTGCAGAAGCAGATTTTGAAAATATTACCCACGAATTTGCTGTCATTAAAGCCAAGACAGTAAAATCATACTAAAATCTGTTTAGAGTGTAAATAAGCATTTAAACTTAATGTACTGTGAATTGCACTACACATACTCTTCATTGTTTTCAATATTTTTAAAATTATTTTAAATTTCCAGGAAAAAATACCCATAAAAATACATAAAAATAAAGCTGCTGATTTTTCCTTTTGTCTCAGGCTCTGCTATGACATGGGACTGGCCTCCATTTAAAATTTGATATTTTTCTCATCATGGATTTTTTTGGATTAATTTTTATTTTTAAAAATATTGCATTGCAATAGTATTTATTTCAAGTGCTGAGTTTGGGCACACCTGAAATTTTGCACCCAGGGTGAACTCCTCCCAGTCCTGACGGTAGCTCGGTTTTGCTTTGGACTTGCTTCCACGGGTGGGGAGGGATTTTAAGCAGCAGAGCACAGAGCTCAAGTGTGATTTTTGAAAAGACTGTGGCTCTATTTAGAGAGACAGATGGCAGCAACTCCCTCCTTCCACCACTCATTCTTCTAATTTACTCACTCATTCCACAAACTTCTCCAGAGCTCCTGCGTGCTATGCTCGTGCTGGGGAATGCTGGGAGCACAGAGAGGAGTGGAACCCTGGCTGAGTGGGGTCCTGACCTTGGCTTTCAGCCAGTAGTGCCATAGTGCCTGGCCCCAGAGGGTCTTTCTACCCCCAGCACTGACCCTGCCCCTTTGCTTACTGCCCTCCCTGTCTCCCTAGAGCCTCCAAAACAGAGCCTCAGCTTCTCTGAGCCCCCTCCCCTTGCAAGGGTCTCCCCCATCGCCCCTGCAGCCTCATCTCGCCTCACATTTCCAGTGACTTTTTCTTTGTACCTCAGTTTCCCCCTCTATAGAATAGGACTGTAATACCACTTGGCCCATCACTTCAGAGCTGAGTGAAAAAAGAAAATTGCAAATGATGAAAACAGGTCTGATGTCTTACTATGTTGATTATTAGCGGTCATCTTGCCTCTGTTCCCTATATCTTAACCTTCTGGATTCCCTTATTCAGGAAAAGACTTTGTCCAGCTTCACGAAAGGCAGCAAAGGATTGTCAGAGAAAGAGAACTCAGAGTGAAGGGTAAGGAACCCAGACCAGGGGAGGAAGGAGGTTGGGGTCCTGGACTCCCAGCTCCAAGGGAGGAGGGGCTGGGGGTCTGGATTCCTGGGTCAGAGGGTGGAGTGACAAGGGACCGGGTCCCTGGGGTGTCGATGAAGCTACAGCAGGTCACGGGCCTGCTCTCTGCCATCACTGACATCTCCTCCCTGCCCCATCTTGTAGGTCTGGCCTAGGCCCAGGATCGCACCAGGCCCCCTCAGGACCCCATCCCTTCCTGCCCGGACTGGGAATTCATTTCCTTGAAGCCATAACGTCCGAGCTGCGTGGTGCAGGGCAGCCCTGGGCCTGCCCGTCCTTCTACCCCACTGGACGTGAGGGTGGGAGGCTGGTGGGCCTGGCTCCCTGTTTCAGGGTGGGGGGGCATTCAGTCTCCACTGTGTCTGTCTTCCCTTCCCCAGGGCTCCCCTTCCAGGCAAGGGGCCATGCATGTCTGGGGGACCCCAGCCCCCAAAACCCTTCGTCTTTCTGTCTGTCTCCTTGCTGTTTGTCCAAGAGAGTGTCCTGACCCTCGTTCTCGCCGTGACTGTCAGCAGACTAATCCTCTGTATTCCTCCAGACACACACACACACACAGACACACACACACCCCTACCTGTGTCTACCCTTTCTGTTCAACACACCCTGCGTCTGGCCGATTCCCCCACTGCTGCTGCTACGAACACCAGAATAAACACACACCATGGGTCTCACTCCACCCGGGCCTCCTGTTCTCTCTGGGACTGGGCAGCTGGGTTGGAGCATCCTGGCTCTGCGTTCAAATGTTTCGTTCACTGGCTGGGCGACCTCTAGCAAGGAAATTGATCTTTCGGAGCCTGAGTTTATAAACGTCACATTTGCTGGGACTGCTATGATAATAGAATGCAAAGTGCACCCCAAACTAGTGTAACCCACAAACAGAACTGAAAGACCTTTGTACGTGGTGAGTCTGAGCATAGAGAGGACTTCATCGAGCTGTTCAAGAGACTCTGCCTGGCCCTTTAGGACTTCGGTCTCAGGCGAGTCTTTGCAGTATTTGCGAGTCCAAATACGCCGGCCATTTGGAGCTCCACGCTTACCCTGCTGTATCTTTTATGATGGTTTCAGCTGCATAAAACAGAATTCCAGCAGAAAAGGCTGAGATGATAGCAATTTCTTTCGCTCACATAAGAAACCTTTCAAAGACACAGAGTCCCAATGTCAATTCAGCTGTTTAACAGCGTCAGGCACCCGGTTGACGTCCTTGAGAATCGTCTCGCCTTCCCCTCATGAGAACAAACTGCAGCAACACCACGCATTTTGTTCTTACACGGTGGCATCTAAAGCAGGAAATGTAGACGGGGCGGCTCCTTATGTGTTTCTCCCCAGAAATGTTCTCCTTATTATCTCGTTTACCAGAACTGGGTTCAGTGGTCACCCTGAGTTGCAGAGCACTCTGGGAAAGGGACCATCTTTGTGGGTTTTGCCAGTGAGGCAGCACAGAGAGGGGAATGAGCTCTGGGTAGGAAATTTACAGGACCTACTGGAATCATCCTCAGGGCAGATAATTTCAGAGGAAACAAAATCCGGGGTTCCCTCTCTCTCTGCGCCCACATCATTCAGGAAAAGGATTCTGAATGGTGCTGTAAGGGCCGTGGATGACCACTGCAGATAGATCATGTATCCAGTTGGCAAGCTTACTCTTGGTACCTTGATGGAGTCCTCCTCCCCTGCCCATCTTGCTGGGGTAGCCTCCATCCTTGCCTGGTGTCCTGTGTGTCTCTGGGTCCCAAATCTCCTTTGCCTTTCTCTCTCTCTCTCTCTTTTTTAAAGGTTTTATTTATTTATTTGACAAACAGAGATCACAAGTAGGCAGAGAGGCAGGCAGAGAGAGAGGGAGGAAGCAGGCTCCCTGCTGAGCAGAGAGCCCGATGCTAAGCGCCATCCCAGGACCCTGGGATCATGACCTGAGCCGAAGGCAGAGGCTTTAACCCACTGAGCCACCCAGGCGCCGCCCCCCTCTCTTTTTTTAGAGCACATATAACCTTGATTTTTTGTTTTCATTGAACTCCAACTAGGGGTACCTTTACTCTCTCTTCCCAAGGAGTGGAGGAGCACTTTTCAAACCCCAATAAATGTCAAGGTTATAAAGATACAATCCCATTTGTAAAGTTCTTCTGAAGATAAATAGGGCAGCCAGTTAGCATCCACAAGAATTGCAAGTTAATTTTAACCTAATAAATATCCTGAAAATTCCCATAAGGAGACAGTCCATCATGCCAAAGAAACTTTTGCTTTAAATTAATGTCACACTCTACTAGTTTCTTGGGCATGCTGTTAGCTTACATTTTTTGCAATCTGTGATGATGCCTCTACCTTCTGCCAGAGTTCGTCTGGTACCCAAGTGAGCTCCGAAGTCAGACAGCCGCGTTTCATATTCCTCCCCCACACGTATTAGTTCTGTGACTTTGTGCAATGTGTATAACCTCTCAATGCCTCAGTTTCTTCAACTGTAAGATGAGAATGATAATGCTCACTTCACAAGAATGTTACACAGATTAAACGAAAGAATGCACACGAAACACTTAGCACACACTTGGTGTAGAGTAACATGACTCAAGTGGTAGCTATTAATATTGACAATAATGATGATTATAATTGCTAATAATTATATCAGAATATATTTGTGCATTAGGAATCTTCATGATCATTTGAATATTGATTGACTTAATATATGTGTCAGCTGCTCCGGAAGGCAGCAAGACGTTTCAGTGCAGGAAAATGTGAACGAGACAAATTTTTTCACCAGTTCACTTTGAACAGGCATAACTTGGTTTTAATTGTTCCTGCTTTTTTTTTTTCTACCTTTTTTATAAGGACACCGATCATTGGGGTTAGGGAATCACTCTTAATTCAGGATGATCTCATCTGGAGATCCTTGACTTAATCTGATCTGCAAAGATCCTTTTTCCAAATAAGGTCATTTTCACAGGTTTAGGGGATTAGGACATGGACATTGTCTTTTGGGGGCCCCATCATTCCGTCCACTACAACCACCTTGAAGAACAATTTATCAGTTTCTTATAAAGTGAACACAAACTTACCATGTGACTCAGAAATCCCACTCCTGGGATTATTGAGAAGTAAAAGCATATGTCCCTGCAAATATTCACAGCCCCCTTATTCATAATGGCCCCAATTTGGAAAACTGGATATAACTGAAATGTCCATTTATGGGAATGGATAAACAAATTGTGTGTCCACAGGATAGATGACCACTCAGCAACAGAAAGAACTACCTACTGATATGTGCAGTAGATAATCTTAAAAACAGTATGTCTTGTGAAAAAAGCCAGACACAAAAGATTACAAACAGTATGATTCCATTTCTGTGAAATTGTAGACAATAGAATACTAATCTGTAGGGACAGAAATCGACCGGGGTTGCCTGGGGCTGAGGGAGTGGGGATCTGGGATTGCTTACATATAGACACAAGGGAACATTTTGGGATCATGGAACTTTTCTGTTTCTTGACTGCGGATGCGGTCACACACGGTACATGTTCGTCAAAACTCATTGAACATTACATTTAAAATTGATGCACTAAAAACAACTGAAGTGTGGCAAGATACGCATATCATAAACTCTTTATAAGTGGACAGTTCAGTAGCATTAAGTAAATTCACATTGTTGTGCAACCAATCTCCAGAACTCTTTCTATCTTGCAGAATGGAAGCTTTATACCCATTAAACAATAACTTCCTGTTCCCCCTCTTCCCAGCCCCTGGCACCAACGATTCTACTTTCTCTAGAAATCTGATTACTCTAGATACTTCACATCAGTGGAATCATACAGTACAGTCCTTCAGTTGTAACAAATGTACCACATTAATGCAAGATGTTAATAGTGGGAATTAGGGGTAGGTCTAAGAGGGTGTAGGGAATTAGGTTACAGGGTTCCCATATGGTTTATGGTCCCCCCCCAATGGTAAATGCAAACTCTGTACTTTTTGTTCATTTTTTTCTATAAACCTAAAACTGCTTTAAAAAAGTGAATTTTTTAAAAGATTTTATTTATTTATTTATTCGACACACACAGAGAGAGAGAGAGAGCATGAGCAGGGGGAGCAGAAGAGGGAGAGGAAGAAGCAGGCTTCCTGCCAGCAGGAAGCCCAACGTGGGGCTCTATCCCAGAGCGGAAGGCAGACGCTTAGCAGACTGAGCCACCCAGGCATCCCAAAAGTCTATTAATTTTTAAAATCATGGATAACACATGCCAGTTGGGCAAAAACAACAGGTGTCCTTTATACGGGTCCTTAGCTGCAGTAGGTGTCCACTCTAATAATCGTCTGCATGTCTGGGTTGCTTATGGAGACTAGAAGACATAGAAAAGATGAATTTCCTTTGCATATTTAAGTATTTGAGACCAAGGTCATTCATTATTCCTGGGCACACCGTTTCTTTTCTCCTCTGATAGCGTTCTATAGGCCTGCCCTTCGACTTTGCCAGTGAAAAGAGATGTAGCCAATCAGGAAGGGCTCTTCGGTGACGTCACCAGTCACCAAGGCCTCCAAGTACCCTGCGCACCGTGGCGCCCTCTGGCGGGGAAAGGGAGACTGTGTCTGAGACAGCCGGTCTGGTTCGCCGACTCCAGCAGGGATGCCGGCTGGGTGCTACACACTTCCCACCCCCTGGTGACTCAAGTCACTTTCCGTCTCCACGTTGCTTAGTGGGAGAAAGCCCGGCCAGGGAAGAGAAATGCTGAGGGGAAAGGAAGATAAAAATTCCCTGGCATCCAATGAAATACAGGCATCCAATCAGATTAGCGGCTCCAACGAAATAGTGCAGGTGTCCAATTAGAACGGGCAGAGTTGCCATGACGACACGCGTCTCCGTGGGTTTGCAGGGTCGGTGGGCTCAGGCGCTGAGCGCCACCTGGCGCCGGGTGACACTTGGCCGCTTACTCCAGAGAGCGCGTGCTGGTTGAAGACAGCCAACAAAGCGGGCAGAGCCTCCGTGACGTCACCCGTTGCCGAGCGGAGCCCCGCAGCCAGTGCTGCGCGAGTTCGCGTGAGCTCCCGCGAGCCCGCAGGCAGATAGCGCGCACTTTCGCCTGTGCGTCGGTTGGTGCGCATGCGCTCATGCTTCTTTTCCTCCCCCCCCCCACCCCCCCAAGAGCGCGCAGTGATAAAGGGCGGGAAGGAGCGGGAGGCGCGGCGCGAGGCGCGAGGCAGATGGCCAGGCTGACGGCCAGGCTGGGGGCCCGGGGGGGCTCCTCTGCACCAGGAAAGGCCTGTGAGAGGATGTGAGCCCCCTAAAACTCCTGCTGAGCGACAGAGCCCCGAAGAGCTAGACATGCAGAGACAGACCAGAAGAGCCGCAGCTCCACAGGGACAGAAACCTGCCACACCTGCAAACCCACAGGAGCAGAAGGCGATTCACAGACATTAGAAAGGGAAGGAGAAGCCAGCTGTGGCAGGGCAGGGTAGTGAGGCGGCGAGGGGAAGGGCCCAGAGGCCAGACAGACCTGACCGCGGCCGGGACCCTGGAGCGGGCCTGACAGAGACGGAAGTAGAGACTGCGGCCTCGCGTGGAGGCCCGAGGAGAGCAGCACAGAAGGACAGACTTAGAGAAGACGACAGAGGGGACCGCGTCACGAGTGCAGTCAGCCATGCCGAAGGGGACTGGGGGCCAAGGGGAAGGTCGCAGAGACAGACAGTGAACCAGACAGGGGTGAAAGTTGTCGAGGACATGGAGAGGGAGATAGAGCTACCAGAGGCTGAGGGGACCTGAGACAAGGTCTCCCCGAGGGTCTGACCTGAGACTGGAGAGCCTGAGAAGAAGAGAGCGAGAGCAAGAGGACAGTGATAGAGACAGAGAACAGTGTCAGGGAGAGCAGGAGGACAGTGACAGAAGGGACAAAGACCAAGGTGCCAGTGACGGGGAGGAAAGAGATAAGGGGGACCGTGCCAGATAGAAGTTGACAATCATAGAGACAGGGAAGACACACTCAGAGGCGACAAAGATAGAGAGGACAGTGACAGAGAGAAAAGACAGAGATAACAGAAGTAATATAGGGAAAAGTGACAAAAATAGAGAAGGTGCCAGAGACAAAGTTCAAGGCAATATTGACAGAGCAAAGACAATAACCGCAGGCAGAGAGGGCAGAGATCAAGATAACAATGTTAGAGATACAGAAAGCAATATTAGATAAGGAGCATGCCGATGCAAAGAGGGGACAAAGAAAATGGAAAGTGGCAGGATGACAGAGGGAACAGAAACAGAGCTAGAAGGTTCAAAGGCAGAAAGGGGCCCATGACAGAAATAGAGGAAATGGAAGCAGAGTTGGGGGGAGACAGGCTCAAGGAGTCAGAAAAGACAGATCCAGAGGGAATAGCAACAATGCGCAAACTCAGAGCAGAGAGCCATAGTGGTGACAGGACCAGAGTGCGAGTGACAAAGCACACTCAGTGACACTGTGACAGGTGAAGAAACACAGAGGCAGAAAGGATGGTGACGGAAGGGACAGTGATGAAGGTGATGGAGACAGAAACAGTGTAGAAACATAAAAGAGACAAGAAAGGGGAGTGGGACACAGACAGGGATTGGTGACCAAGACAGAGGGTGGCTTAGCAGATATTCTGGAGATACAGCTAAGGAGTATGGGTGCAGGCAGAGTCAGAAAAAGTTGAAATTGCATTTTTCTAGAGGAAGGTAGAGACAGGAGAACATGACCAAGGCACAACAGAGAAAGACAGGGATAGAAAGAGACCAAGTCATAGAGATGAACAGAGAGACAAGAGCAAAGAGAAAGAACATGACGGGTCAGTCACCTGAGACTAGGTGAGAGGTCGGGATGACAGGTGAAAGCAAAGATCGGGGAGAAGTGAACAAAATACCAGGGAGAGGAAAAGGGACACACCAACAGGTAGATACCAATTAAGACTCACTACGCAGCCTCATACCTCATCCTGGGAAGTACTGAAAACCGTGGAGCCTTGAGCTTTCTTCTTTATGCCACTTTGGTAAGTTGTGACCTTGATTTGGGATTGTGTTCTGAAAGGTCTCCACACAGATTCTAGATTTGTGATCAAGTTTCTGAACCCCCTGTTTATCTTGCTTTGGTCCACTGTAGCCACAGCACAAAGAGGTGGCAAAATCGCCCTTTTTTCATTCATTCATTCAACAAATATTGAGTACTCACCATATGCCAGCACTATTCTGGATGCTGGGGACAGCAGTGAACAAAACAAAGTACAGGCACCCAATGGAGCTTTCAGCCTAGTTAGTAGACACATATCTATATTATTTATTTAATGTCAAGTAGTGTTAAGTGCTGAGAAGAAAAATTAAGCAAAGCTAAGAGGACAGAATAGTTGAAGTTGTCAATAATAGCAAGCTAGGTTATTCAGATCAACCCTCCCACTGCAACAACTAAACACGCCAGATTAAAAAAAAAAATGTTAAGTCTCATAAGCACGGAAGGTGTCACAAGATTTATCAGGTCATAACTGAAGGGAAATCAAGAACCCAGAGAAGTAATCAGAGTACTTCTGCCCTGAAGGAATTTTACAGTCCTGGCAAATTTGAACTTTCATTTGGATGGCTTATAGATGAGGGGAATAAGAGAAGCTCAGGCCCACCCAAGGTGGGGAGTCGACATTAAAATGTGAAAGCAATGGCTATACCTTCAGGAAGGGTAGGGAAACTAGAAGTAAATTGGCCCCCATTCGTGAAGTTGCAGTCATAACCTTCGATTGTGAATTTAACTTGGCCTCAGACGAGTAGTGTTTCTAAACTCTTGACAATTGCACACAAAAACATTTTCTCCAGTGAAAAGAACCTTCATGAAAGACCTCAGATCATTCTGACTAGCGTGAGTCGGATATAACCAAGTAGAAGAAGTGCCAGGAACAAAAACCAGCAGAAGTAAAGGGCACTAGAAACAAACCCACTAAATACTTGTGATACCGGAATTATCAGACAATATGATTTGTTCACAGAAAAATCTAAGATTGCCATTGTTGTTACAGGGACCAGAAAACTATAAAATATTACCTGGATGCTTTGAAAGTGACAAAACTAGTAGCGACTTAAAACTTACTGAACAGGTTTAAAATGAAAAGCAACAACTGAAGAGAGAAATAGTGAACTGGAACTTAAGTCAAACAAAATTATGCACAAGGCACCATGAAGAGACAGGGCAGAAAACATAGAAGTTGACACATGGAGAAAATGAGTGAGAAGGTCTTATCTATGTATTTATTCTGAGTCCCCAAAAGAGTGAAAATGTGGCAAAAGGAATATTTAAAGACATAATGGTAGATCTTTCAAGTTTTCCAAAATTGATGAGAAACTCTAACTGAAAGATTCCAGAAGCCCCATGAACAAGCAAGATCAATATCAAGAAATCCATGCTTAGAAACATTATTACATATTTGAAGAATACCAAAGGCAAAGGGATCGCAATAGCAGTTAGAGAAAACAGCCGCCCTTCAAAAGATCAATACGTAACAACTGACTTCTTAAAAATTACAATGGAAACCAGAATAGGCTCAGTGTGTGATAGGAAGTAACTGCCAATTTTATACCCAGTGAAAAATAAATTCCAAGAATGAGATCAAAATACATTTTGGGATTTTAAAAAGTGAAGAGAGTTTACCACTAGCAGCAGATCCTTAGTAAAAAATATTCTAAGGATCTAATTTAGGCAGGAAAAAAAAAATGATCCCAGATGGAATATCTGAGATGCAAGGAGAAATAAAAAGCAAAGAAAGTGACAAATATGTGAATAAATCTGAATAATAATATCTTGTACATTAAAGAAAGAGAATAGAAACACATAATAAAAACATGTTACGAGAGGTTATATGGTATTAAAGTATTCTAAAAGTCCTTGTATTGTAAAGGTGTTGATTAATTTTTGAATTGAAATATAATTGACATGCAATATCAGTTTCAGGTGTATATCCTAGTGATTCAGTATTTGTATATATTATGAGATGATCCTCACGATAATTCTAGTTATTATCTGTCACTATACGGTTTTTACAATATTCTTGACCATTTCCTATCATATTGATTAATTTTAAGCCATTTAAGTTAGTTTGTGAGTTTTGCTTTCTAGGATAATCACTAAAAGAAATAGATAAAAAGAGAAAAATTATAAATAGCCAATATCAGGAATTAAAAAGAGGACATTGCTGCAAGTGCTATAGATATCAACAAGGTAAAAATTGGATATTATAGATGACTTAATATTAATACATCTCAAAATATAGATGAAATGGACAAATCCCTAGAAAACTATCACCTACCAAAAATTACTCAGGAAGAAATATAGCATTTTATTAGTTCTAAAACCATTTAAGCAAATCAAATCAGTAATTTTTAAAAAAAATTAACCATAAAGAAAAGTCTGGGTCCAGACACTGTCACTAGCAAGTTCTGCTAAACATTTAAGGAAGAAATAATTCTAACGTGCACACTCTTCCAGAAACTAGAAGAGTGATCACTCCAGCTCGTTTTGTGAGGCTGGCCTAACTTTGATACCAAAATCTGATAAGTATGGGAAAAGAAAATTATAGGCCAATATTCATTTTTAAAAATACTAAATAATAGAAACGAATGTGGGGCGCCTGGGTGGTTCAGTGGGTTAAGGCCTCTGCCTTCGGCTCAGGTCATGATCCCAGGGTCCTGGGATCGAGCCCCGCATCGGGCTCTCTGCTCAGCAGGGAGCCTGCTTCCTCCTTTCTCTCTCTCTGCCTGCCTCTCTGCCTACTTGTGATCTCTGTCTGTCAAATAAATAAATAAAATCTTAAAAATAAAAAAATAAAAACGAATGTAAGGGTATCCATGTTCTGATTTTTCCCATAATGATGACTTCATTGCAATATTTAATTCTCCCCCCCTCCCCAAATTTGGAAAACCCATACTTAGCTGGTACTTGAACATGTATTTGATTTGCCTCTTGGGTAATCCAGTATTGGTTCCAGGCGGAAGGAAGAGGTAAGGACACATTTGGCATGTTTGAGAGACAGAAAGAAAGTCAGAATGACTGAAGGGAGTATAATGAGTGAAAGGAAGGGGGGTTCAAAATAAGGGCATGGAGGCAGGGGCCAAATTGTGGCCACAGGGAAATATTTTTTGTTGTTTTTGTTTTTGTTTTGTTTTTGTTTTTGTTTTTTATTGTAAAGAGAAAGGGAAGCCTTGGCAGGGCTCTTTATATGTAAAAGATCTAACTAGGCCAGAATTCAAAAACTTCTTCACATGTTTGCTGTGTATCTTGGACAGTTCACTGCACCTCTCTGATCTTTAGTTGTCCCAAGTTTGGGAAGATAGAGACATAATCCAGGAAGGAGATCCAAGAGATGCTGAATTACCCCCCATTTTATGCCCTCCCTCCAGTAGATCCCAAAAGAGAGGCAGAGATTTTTCTCAAGGAAACAGAGTGAAGTGATCCCAGAGAGCCTTTTGCACCTTCCACAGAGAGCTCCCATTTTATTCCTTGATCCAATCATTTGTCTTTGACCCATATCAAAGCTCCTCTACAGGAACAGAAGGAGGGATCCTGGACTCCCTGAAGACTTTCTCTCTTCTTTTCTTCTCTTTGATGCCTGCTGGCGGTGATATGTTTAGAACAGAGCAGGACTTCATAACCTGGGGCCTGACTTCAGGGGGTCAAAAGTTTCCCTGGAATTGTATACAAAGGTTTGTCGGCATGTATTTTTCTCTGGGGAATGAGTTTCTAGCTCATCAGATTCTCAAGATTATTTCATTTGCAAAGAACAAAACTCCAATTCAAATTGGCTGAAAAAAGAGGGGTGGTTATTGCCTCGTATACAGTTGACTCTTTAACAATGGGTTTGGACTGTGTATCCATTTATACACAGTTTTTAAAAATAAATACAGTACAGTACTGTAAATATATTTTCTCTTCTGATTTTCTTTTCTTTTTTTTTTTTTAATTTATTTGAGAGGGGGCACCTGGGCGGCCCAGTGGGTTAAGCCTCTGCCTTCGGCTCAGGTCATGATCTCAGGGTCCTGGGATTGATCCCCGCATCAGGCTCTCTGCTCAGCAGAGAGTCTACTTCCCCCTCTCTCTCTCTGCCTGCCTCTCTGCCTAACTTGTGATCTCTATCTGTCAAATAAATAAATAAAGTCTTTTTAAAAACTTTATTTGAGAGGGAGAGAGCATGTGAGCATGAGAGGGGATGGAGGGGCAGCAGGAGAGAGAAAGACCCCAGCCTTAGGCAGACACTCGACTGACTGAGCTACCAAGGTGCCCCTCTTATAATTTTCTTAATAGTAGTTTCTTTCTCTAGCTTTATTATAAGAATACAGTGTATAATACATATACAAACTATGAGTTAATTGACTTTATGCTATTGGTTAAGTTTTCTGGTCCACAGTAGGGCATTAGTGGTTAAGGTTTTGGGGAGTCAAAAGTTATACTGAGATTTTCAACTGTGCAGGAGAGGGGGTCAGCACCCCTAACTCCCTCTCTGTTCAAGGGTCAACTGTAAGTGAAAAGTTATGACTAGCCCAAAACTTCCTGCATGGATCCAGGCCCTCACAGGATGTCACCAGGAATGTGTGTCTTTGAATTTCTGAGCCTTCTGATTTCCTCTAATTGGCTTTGTCTTCAGGCAGGCTAGCCCCTCCTGGTGGAAATATGACCTTGTGCTTCTATTGGGCCCATGAAGATAATCTAGGCTACCCTCTTTATCTTAAAGTCAGTGATGAGCAACATTAATTCCCCTTTACCATCAAACCTGACATAGTCACAGGTTCTGGGGATTAGGATAGTTTTGGGGGGCCATTATCCTAGCTAACATGGGATAAATTCTGATGAGGTATCCACAAAGCCATCACCAAAATCTGACTCCTGGGTTAGAAGCAAGGTCAGAATTAGAAGGGACTGGAAAATGGAAGGGAATGAACATCTAATTGAACATGTCCTCTCAGACACTATTCTTGGGACTTTACATACATTATTATTTACTTCTTGTGACAACCCTATTAAATACAAATTAGTATCCCAATGTTATGTATGGGAAAATAGAAGTTCAGAGTGGTGGAGTTACTTACGTAATCTGGTGGCAGAGATAGGACTTGAATTCAAGTTTTTCTGCCTCTAAAGGACATTTGAAACAAAATCTAGGTTTGTATTTGTAGTATGCATGTATATATACTCACACATACTTCTTTCCTTGTAAAAAAATTATCTTTCAGTTGTACAAGTAATATGTGGATAGATTGTCTTTGCTTTTTAAAAATAGTGTTACAGATAAATCTCAAGTCCCCTTTGGTCACCTCTCTCCAAACTAGGTGTCTTTTCTGGAAGTAACCACTATGATCATGTTATGGTGGGTCCTTCCAGATTTTTGTCTAAAAGTGCGTATATATATCTAGTAATATAGTGTATGCATAGTATTGTATAGTAAATGACTAGTATTGTTTTGAGCAAGCATGTGAGTGTGTTTAACATAAATGGTATCATACTGTACATATTGTTCTGCAGCTTGCTTTTTTAACTCAACAATATGTCTTGGAAATCTATCCAGATTTACTTAAATAGCTCTGTACCATTTCTTTTAAGAACTGCAGTGGTATTCCAGAAAACTCATGTTTATTTATCTATTCTCCTATTGCTGGACATTTGGGCTATTTTTTTGTTTCTTTGCTCTTAAAAACGATGTTGCTGTGAACATCTTTATACAGGTTCCCTTGGGTAAAGGTATGTTTCCTCAGGGTCAATAAGGATAGGTGGAATCATCAGGTCACATAGGTATGTTCATTTTAATTTTAATAAAGTTACACTTCCTGTAACTTTAAACTATTACTATATAATGGATACTCAGCAACTTCAAATAATAATCATGGTATTGCTTATGTGCTGGCTCATCTAGCTTGGTTTGTCTAGGACTGCTCCTGCCATAGGATACAGGTCTGGCTGGCTCAACTCTGCTCCAGGTATTTCATACTGGGGCTCAGGCAGAGGGAGCTTCAGCTACTATGGAAAGCTTTTGGTGGCCAGAGCAGAGATTCAGAGGACTAATGAGCACGTGCTAGGCGGCTAAAGTCCTAGGCTCAGAATTGACACACTGTTGTTTTTACCCACATGCCATTGGCCAAAGCAAGTCATGTGACCATGCACAGAGTTAAAAGACAGGCAAGTACCCTCCCTGCACACACAAGGCCATGGCAAAGTGGTGGATGCCGTGTAGGCATACCAATTTTTGTTTCTGCAAGCCATGGGACAGAGAGTCTGTTCTCCCACATCCTCATCAACACATAATACACCAGTCAATTTAGTTTTCCCAATCCTATGGGGATATATATATTGATGTTTTTCCAAAATGCTTTTATGGCTATTATCAGCCAAGAGGTGGCACAATGCAGAGGAAAAAGCACCAGGTGGAAATCAGAAGAGCCTGCCACTAATTGCCCCTTATTCCATTCCCCGAGATTTTAAAGTCGCTTTCTCTGTACAGATCACAGCCTCCCCACCTGTCAATGGAGCACAGGACTTGGAGCTAGACAGCTCAAGGTCCAAATTCCAGCAGCTCTGTGTACTTGTTTTATGTAACTTTGAACAAATCACATAATTGCTCCCAACTGCCATTATCCCAGCTGTAGAATGGGGCCAATAAACTCAACCTTCCCTACTTCATGTAACAAGATTCCTCTAAAGTCATATACTATATATATATATATACATATATACATATATATATGTATACATATGTATATATATATGTATATATACATATATATATATAAAATCAGCATTGAAATAAGAAGCACTGCTGATTCAACTCCTTTATTTTAGACTTAAGTAAACTACAGCCCATAGAGGAGGAATGAGAGAGTGTTATGCAGTAAGAGATGATAGAATAGCAGGCAGTTCCTCACAGTATTGGTCAGTTCTGTTCAACTTACAGGTAATAGAACCCCAGCAAAAACTGGTTTAAGCAAAAAGAAGGAAGGAAGGAAGGGAAGAAGGAAAAAGGGAGAAAGAAAGAAAGGGAGGAAGGTAGGTTAGAGGGAGGGAGGGAGGAAGGAAGTGGGGGAGAGTGTACATTTCTTGGTTCATGTAACTACAAAGTTCAGGGTTAGAGTTGGCATCAGGAATGGCTGGATCAGGCACCCAAACATTGCTAGCTGGAACATGTCTCTCTGTTTCTCCCCTTTGCTTTCCTCTGTGTTGCTTTATTCTCAGGCAGCCTCTTCTATATTATAGCAGGGTCACTAGGTTCCTTAAGGGAAAATTACAAAAACAACAAAAAAGAAGGCCCCTGGACTGGACAAGTTACAAAAAGCCACTAACTCTGGGTGGATAAATTCTAAAAGACATCCCTTCCATCTGTCTAGCACAGTCTTCTATCCAGGACATACAGTTTGGCAAGAGAAGTACTGGCTGAATTTGTGCAGGGTACCACCTGCCCAAACATGTGCAGCAGCCCTGAGTCTAGCAAACGGTCACTGGCAGCTCCAGGTTTCATTTCTACCAGCTAACCAACCCCAGGATCAAGCCAACACCTTTTCCCTGGTAACCCCAGAAGAGGTCCTGAGATGGGTTCTCCTTGGTTGGGAGATGCCAGGCCTGGGTGGGGCACCTTCTCCTGACACCTAGGGTGGGTTAGCCTCACTGAAGTCACATAGAGGTACAGTGGGACAGGAGAGCTCCTGGAGGAAAGTGATAGTGCCATTACCTGCAGGAGGCCCCTCCTTGGCTGACAGGAGAGCAGATCCTCCACTATCCTCCCTTATGGAGATTTCAGTCTAACAAAGGGAGTAAGAAGTATATTAACTGAAGACCTAGAAATTGCATTTGGAAGTGCCCAGACGTTGTCTATTCCAACTCCTTCCAACTCACCCCCCCCACTTTTTAATTTATTTTTCAGAAAGAGAGAGAGAGAGAGAGCATAAGCAGGTGGAACTGCAGGCAGAGGGAGAAGCAGGCTCCCTGGTGAGCAAGGACCACGACAAGGGACTCAATCCTAGGACCTCGGGATCACGACCTGAGCCGAAAGCAGATGCTTAACCAACTGAACCACCCAGGCATCCCCAACTTGCCTCCTTTTGAAGATGGGAAAACAGGCAAAGAGACCATCCAGTAAGGTAGGTCAGTCTACTAGCCAACACTGTAAGGTTCCCGAGTACAGCATTTTTGTTTCCCACTATTTTGTTCATCACTCTATCTTCAGCTCCCAACACAGAGTTCAGTACATATATGAGATGAATGAATGAACAATCAATAAATAGGGCAAGGTGATTAGAAATACAAACTATAGGGACGCCTGGGTGGCTCAGTTGGTTAAGCAGCTGCCTTCGGCTCAGGTCATGATCCCAGCGTCCTGGGATCGAGTCCCACATCGGGCTCCTTGCTCATCAGGGAGCCTGCTTCTCCCTCTGCCTCTGCCTGCCATTCTGTCTGCCTGTGCGTGCTCTCTCTCCCTCTCTCTCTCTCTGACAAATAAATAAATAAAATCTTTAAAAAAAAAAAAAAGAAATACAAACTATAGGACACGTACAGTGACTTCCCCAAGGTCACATATGCTCCATTTTAAACATATAAGTTGTTTTCAAATTTGGCTATCACAAATAACACTCATCTATGAGTGTATTTTTTTGTCTACCTCTCTGGTTATTTCTTTAATGTAAGTTCCTATGAGTGGAATTACTGGGTCATTAACAAAACGTTACAGTAAACTGTTTCATTTTGTTCCTTTTGATAAAGCCCAAGGGCATAGCCCTAAAATGCTATGTGATTCTTTCTTCTGCCCATCAAATGAGCAACAAATATTTTAAGGTTCCACTGAACACTGGTGAGAGTGCAGCAAAACAGACACCCGTGCCCATATGCAGTGTCGGAATGGAAATCGCTGCTACCCTTCTAGAAAGCAGTTTGGCAGTAGACATCAAGCGCAGGGAAACCGTCGCGCTCCTAAGGCCCGAGAATCCACCTGCAAGTCAAACAGACCCGTAAACAAAGAGGTTCGTCATGATGTTATTCATAATAGCCTTTTCTTAATGAAATTGCCAGGGTATCCAACTAGAAGGGGATGGTTGAGTTAGCTCTGCTGCGTCCACTCAATAGAGTATTACACGGCCCTTTCAAATGACGTTTTGAAAAATACGTACTAGCATGGAAATGTTGGTGAGGTAATGTTCAGTGAACAAAAGCAGAATGCACACATTTTATATGAAGTATGAATATAACTGTGCTTTTAGAGACTAAGTGGAAATGTACCAAACTGTTAGAAAGCAATTGTATTTGGAAGGCGAGTGCATAAAAATTTCTTTTCTACTTTTCTCCCTTTGGCCCCTGTTCTTTCACAATCATTATGACAGACAGAATAAAATGCCCACACCCTCATTCCTGGAGCCTGTGAATATGTTGATTTATGTGGCAGAAAAGACTTTGCAGATGTGACCAGGTTAAGGATCTTGAAATAGGGAGGTTATCCTAGATTTTCCTTGTGGGCCCAATGTCTTCACAAGAGGGAGACAGGATGATCAGATGTGACAGTGGTAGCAGAGGTTGAAGTGATGTAGCTGTGAGTCGAGGAGTGCAGGTTCCTCAGGCTAGGGAACAGATTCTCTCCTGGATCCTCCTGAAGAATACACCTTTTTTAGCCCCTTGAGACTGATTTGGGACTTCTGGCCTCCAACATTATAAGATAATAAATCTGTGTTGTTTTAAGCCACTGAATTTATGGTAATTTGTTATAGCAGCAATAGAAAAACTAATACAACCACGAATTACTTTACTCTACAAAAATAAAACTTTTTAAAAATATATAATATACACAGAGAAAAATACACAAATTGTAAGTGTCCAGCTCCATAAATTCCTATAAAGGGAAAAGCCCATGTAATCAGCGGCCAGATCAAGAAAGAGCACACCCGGCCTCCCAGAGCCCTTTCATGTTCCCTTCCGGGCACCATGCTCCGTCCAAGGGTACTCACTATCCTAACTTCACATCCCGTGGATTCGTTTTTACTCTTTGGGGATTAGCTTCTTTTTTCAGTCCATCTAATCGTGAGACCCATCCATGTTGTTGCATGTGACTGTAGGTCATTCATGCTCATTGCTGTGGGGACGGTTCCCGTTTTGTGACCGTGTCACAGTTTACTCATCCATTCTGCTGTCCGTGCACATTTGGACTGTTCTCAGACTTCAGCTGTTATGAGCAGTACTACTGTGAAAGTCACTGCACATATCTGTGTGTGAACACACGTATGCAGTTCGGGTGGACAAATGTCATAGGGTATGTGGGTGCTCAGCTTTCGAGGATCCTGCCAAACTGTTTTCCGGAGTGTTTATACCAGTTTATGCTCCCACTCGCAGGGTAAGAGTTTGCCCGGTTTTTTCTGTTGGTTTGTCTGACTTTTCCTTATTAACCAGAAGGAATTCTTTACATATTCCGGATAAGAATTCACCCTTGTCTATAGCTTGCCTTTTCACTTTCTTTTGATGAACAGAAGATCTTTACATAGCCCAACTTATCGCTTTTTCCTTCCATGGTTAACTTTGGTCTTGCTTAAGACATCTCTTCTGCACATGTACATGAAAATGTTCTCTTATGCTTTCTTTAAAAAGTTGTATTGTTTTACCCCTTAGATTTAGATATATAAAACATCTAGAATTTACTTTGATAAGTTATATGAAATAGAGGCCAATGAATTATTTTTAGGAACAATTAATACACAGTCAAATGCGGAGATATTGAGGTTACAATTCAGTGAGTTTTGACAAATCTATAGACACATGTATAGTACCTCATTCAAGATAACAGAATATTTCAATCAACCCAGAAAGTTCTCTTGTGCCCCCTTCCAATTAATCGCCAATCCCGTAGTCAATCACTATTCTGATTTCTATTACTGAAGATTAATTCTGCCTTCTTGAACTTTACACAAATAGAATCATACAATATGTATTCTTCTGTGTCTTTTTTTCTTGCTCAACAAAGTGTTTATGAGACTTACCCATGTTGTTGAATATATCAATAGTTTTTTCTTTTTTGTTGCTAAATAGTATTCCATTTTATGAATACACAACAATGGGTTTGGTGAAAGGTGGGGTTGTTTCCAGTTTTATGTTATTATTCATAAAGATGCTCCAGTCTTCCTTCCCTAAGTCTTTGTATGGACTGTGTGGAGACTTGTTTTCATTTCTCTTGAGTAAATACCAAGAGTGAAGTTACTGGGTGATAGCACAGGTTTTAGGATCACAGTCCTCTTCTTTCTTATTTATTCAGTGTCTGAAAACAGTGGCCTCATACATTTTGTCCACTTTAATAGTTGTTTATCACAGGAGGGCAAGTCTGGTACCAATTACTTCATCATGGCCCTAAGCAGGAATTCCCAATGTAGTATAATGAATAGAAATTGTCATTAAACTATGTCTCAAAGAGTATGGCAGAGTAGAACATGTGCTTTGGAGTCAAGTAGAGCAGATTTGGAACCCAATCTAAACATTCTCCCTGTGTGATCTTGTATAAGTACTTGCCTCTTCAAACTTGAGTCTTTTCTGTAAAATGGGGAGAATAAGAACATCTTCCTCATGGGATTGCTGGGAGGGGTTAGAGATAATGCAGGAGTCTCTCTGATGCACAGTAGGAGCAGCAAACACAGGTAGTGTTTTGTTATGCTGAGAGATGGTTTTGTTTCAAGAAGAACATTTAAAGTACATGGAAGATTGGATGGATTATTGTATTCAACAAATTTAATGAAAATACTGAATTTTTCTGACACTTTCTATACACTGGAGATTTAGTAATCACTGAGGATAGACCAGGTGTCTGTTCTCAAGGAGTTTGCCATCTAGAGAAGAAAAACAATCAGTGAAAAGTAGGTAAACAAACAAATAAGAAAATTTCACTTATGAATAAATGCTATAAAGAAAACAGAACAGAGCAATGTTGTAAAGAGTGGCCAGGAGTAGGTAAGAGGGTTCCTTTAAATCAGCTGGACAAAGAAGTTCTCTCTGAGGAGGTGATATTTGAGCTTAGACCTGAAAATCAGAAGGAGCCAACCATGTGAAGATCTGGGAGAAGAGTACTGCAGGCACAGGGTAGCTGGTGCAAAGGCCCTGAGGTAGAAATGATCTCACTGTAGTAGAAGAAGCTGGAGTGAAGGACAGAGTGGTAGGAGATGAAGTGGAGTGCTATCAGGGCTCAGACCATACAGGGCCCTAGAGGCCATGTTCAGGAGGGCAGATTTAATTCGAAGTAGGGTGGGAAGTCCTCAGAATGTCTTAAGTTGAGGGCTAATATGATCTGATTTACATTTTAATAAGATCACTCTGGCTACTATGTGGAGAATGGATTGTAGGGAGGCAGGAGTGGCTGTAAGGCCAGTGAGGAGGCCTTTAGCGCCAGTGAGGAGGCCTTTAGCTGGCCATGGGAGAGAGGATGCTGACTGATGCTACTGTGGTGGCAGAAGGGATGGAAAGAAGGGACTGTTTGCAATATATTTTAGAAGTAGAGCCACAAGACTGGATGATTGGTGGGATGAAGGTGAGGAAAGAGCACCACTGAGAACAACTTCTACATTCTTTCCTCAACTAAATAGAAGGTGGTACAATTTGCTGAGATAAAGAAGACTAGAAGCAACCATGTGTGTATGGTGGGGGGTGGAAGTCTAGAGCTCTGTTTTGGACATGATGCATTTGAGAAGTGGAGATGTCAAGTAGCCCTTTGTGTGCATGCAGGGAGGGAGAGCTCAGTGCAAAGACCCACATTCATCAACGGACTGGGGGATTTAAAGCTGTGGAACTGGATGAGTTCACCTAGGGAGGGAGAGCAGAGCACCAGAGAGGGCTTGGCCCCTGCAGCCCTCCTCTCACACTGGGAGACCATTTGAAGGTAGAGAAGCCAGCAAAGGAGTCTGATGAGGTAGGAGGAAATTGAGGAGGGTTTGGAGTCACTAAAGCCAAGAGAAGGCATGGTTTCAAGGAGGTACTGTGTCAAGTGCTGCTAAGTGGATAAGTAGGGTAGGCATGGAGAAGTGGCCCTGGCTTTGCAATATGGAGGTCTTGGTGACCTAGACAAGGGCGGGTTAGTGGAGTGGGGGTAGCAGATTCCCAGCTGGCAATTGAAGAGAGAATAGAACATGAGGAAGTAAAGATAGTTTTCCCAACTGTTGTAGAGGTTTTGCAGAAAAGGATAAAGAATAGGGTGCCCTGCAGGGAAATGTGGTTTCAAAAGAGGGGATTTGAAGAATTATTACTTCTTAAGATGAGAGATGCTAGGCCCATCTTAAGTGCTAATGCAAAGAGGGAATAATTGTTTATGCAGGAAAGGGAGGGGTTAATTGCAAGTGGCAAACTGCCCTAAGTGTTACTTCTCTCAGCCAAATCCCCACCAAATTTTTTATGAAAAATGACAAATATAGAAAAAAACTGAAAAAACATGGAGCATCTATCTACCTACCATTTAGACTCAATAATTATTCACATTCAAATGCTGAATTACCTGAAAGTAAATTGCAGACATAAATACTTCAGCATGAACCTCCTAAGAATAAGAATATACTGTTACATAATGATAGTATCATATTATCACACATAAGAAAATTAACACTGATTCCTTAATGTTTCTGAGATCAAGACCAAATTCACATTTTCCCAACTGCCCAGAGACTGTCTTTTAGGGCTTATAAAAAAATGTTTCAAATCAGGACCCAAGCAAGTTTCATGCATTACATTTGGTTATTATATCTCTTTAATCTCTTTTAATCTAGAGCAACTAATCCAACCTTGTTTACTTTCTCTGCGATATTGACTTTTTAAGTGACCGGGCTGCTAATTGTATAAATACCCCATAATCTGGATTTGTCTCATTGTTTCTCCGTGGTGTCCTTTAACTTGTTCCTCTATCCTATTTTCTTTCTTTTTTTTAATTAAAGATTTTATTTATTTATTTGACAGACAGAGATCACAAGTAGGCAGAGAGGCAGGCAGAGAGAGAGTGGGATGGGGGAAGCAGGGTCCCCGCTGAGCAGAGAGCCTGATGCTGGGCTCGATCCCAGGACCCCAAGATCATGAACTGAGCTGAAGGCAGAAGCTTAACCCACTGAACCACCCAGGTGCCTCTATCCTATTTTCTAATTAGATGGAAATCAGGTCTGGAACAGAAGTTCCCAAACATCCTCACTTCACGTGGCTTGTAGTATCTCGGTAATTTTTTCACAATGCACATAAGCTCAAAAGAAATACCTAACTAAAATTCCCATTTATTAAGTAGTTATACACATACAACCTAAGAAGTTTTTCTGTCCCAACAACTTAGCACCAGTTGAAAAAGTAATGCACATAAATTGAAAGGGAAAATATCTTTTTTCATTCTTTTTTTTTAAAGATTTATTTATTTATTTATTTGACAGACAGAGATCACAAGTAGGCAGAGAGAGAGAGAGAGAGAGAGAGAGAGAGGAGGAAGCATGCTCCCCGCTGAGCAGAGAGCCCGATGTGGGGCTTGATCCCAGGACCCTGGAATCATGACCTGAGCCGAAGGCAGAGGCTTTAACCCACTGAGCCACCCAGGCACCCATCTTATTTCATTCTTAAGCAACACTAATTACTTACTAACAGGATGGCAGTATACACCGTCTCAAACTTCAGCATCACTCTGGTCACCGCCACCTTCATATCCTGTTCCACAACAATTTTCAGGGTAGTATTTGCTTTTAATGACAGAACTACCAAAAACCCAGCTTCGCCCAGACCTGCTGTCCAAAAAAATGTAGCGCAAATCTAATGCTGAAACCGTGAACCACCTCAGGGTTGGTAGGTCAGGTGGCGTCTGATAGATACCAAGTACCACTGTTTCACTTGAAAACTTTAAATACCCTATAACCAGGAGGCAGCCAGTACCGGCTTTCCAAGAAAGAAGGCGGCGCAGGGCATCTCTTTTCAACTGAGGGCTAATGTCAAAGTGTTCAGTGACCACTTTTTTCCCAGAGAACTTTTTTTTTAAGATTTTATTTATTTATTTGAGAGAGAGAGAGAGAGAGAGAGAGAGTGTGTGTGTGTGTGTGTGTGTGTGTGCATGAGCGTTGGGGTCCCGGGGAGGGGGAGAAGCAGACTCCCGGCTGAGCAGGGAGCCCGATATGGGGCTTGATCCCAGGACCCTGAGACCATGACCTGAGCGGAAGGCAGAGGCTTAACCCACTGAGCCACCCAGGCGCCCCTCCCAGAGAAGTTTTTTAATAGTGTACCAGCACAGCACTCCTGTGCATTTGCTGCAGCCCCCCTCTGGGTGCCTCAGCATACAATTTGGGAACCAGGTGTCTTGAGGCTTAATTAGAGTCAGTTTAAACATTTTTGGTGAAGAAGCTTCGTAAATGATGCTGTTCTTCTTTGTGTATTACTTCAGGAGGCACATATGCCAGGTTGTCCCATGATTAATGCTGCTTTCGTAGCTTTGTGAAGGTGGCAACCACTATTTCTCTCCATTAGAAAGGTATGAATAATCTGTAGGGTGAGACTTTAGCAACATGTGAGTATCCTGATGATCCTTGTAGGAATGAATTTGGGGCTTCAAGCTAGTGATTATCATTCTGTCACGTGTATGTATCATCGTATCTGCCATATCTATACATGATAGATATGTGTGTACATGTACACACACATTTCTGTGTCTGTGTGACATACACACACAAAACATGTTACTGTCATAGTCATTCCTTGTGGTGCTCGATTCATCCCAATTTTTGCCAGTAGAACCCTTTCAAGCTGGCTCCAGTGTCCTTTTAATGTGAAGCTATTAGACTTGGAGCACTTTCTTATCTTTTTGGTGCAACAGATGTCCCAGGCTTACTTTGTACTTGCCGTACCCCAAACCTGGAAGCAGTTGCTTTTCCAAGGGGTCTGGGTCTTTTGGGGGGGAATAATATCTAGAAACTAAGACCAGGGTAGGATACATGCTTATTTCCGCCAAACTTTCGACCACTGGTAGAAGCAGATGGTTTGAGACTTCCCTGTCTGACAAAAAACTATGGTGCTCGTGGTCTGTGTTGCTGACTGTCGTCGTTATATATTGCAGTGTAACAAACGACTCTCACTTTTTTTAATTAAGAGGTTTTATTTATTTATTTTATATATAGAGAAATTGAGCACAAGCAAGGGGAGAGGCAGGCAGAAGGAGAAGGAGAAGCAGGCTCCCTGCTGAACAAGGAACCTGATGTGGGGCTCGATCCCAGGATTCCGGGTTCATAACCCAAGCCAAAGGCAGTTGCTTAACTAACTGAGCCACCCAGGTGACTCACAAATCACTCTCAATACTTAGTGGGGACACATCAGACTGTCGGCTCAGTGGGGAGTCTGTTTCTCCCTCTTCCTCTGTGCTCATGTGCTCTCTCTCTCTCTCTCTCTCTCTCTCTCAAATGAATAAATCTTAAAAAAAAAACTTAGTGGCTTAAAACAACAAAATCATTCTATTATGTCTTAAGGTTTCTGTGAGTCAAGAATTTGGGAAGTACTCCTCTGGGCAGTTCTGGCTCTGGATTTCTAAAGTGGACATAGCGAGATGGTGGTGAGCACTGTGACAAGAGAGATAAAGCAGCTGTGTGTTGGCCAGGACTCAGTCCCACCCCTGGTAGTGTCAGGCCTCTCTCTGTTTTCCTTTCTCTGGCTTCCTTTGAACTGCCTTCCTCGGGGCAGGCCGTCAGCTGATATAGCCACCAAAGGCTGAAGAGCGAATATTCCAGCATAAAGCAGAAGCTTCATCTCTTTTATGACCTAGCCTTGAAAGTCACGTGGCATTACTGCTGCCACATCCCATTGGCCTAAAAAGTCACCAGGGCCCTCTGGGTCCAACGGGCAACACAAGTACAGCACGCAGAGGAGTGTCAGAGCATGTGGGGAGGAGTTCATTGTTGTCTTTGGGAAATGCGATCTGAGGAGCAGGCAACAGGAGGTTCCACTGTGTAAAAGTCGAGCATCTAACCCTGTGTTCATTTTCCGGTGGTCACCATCTCTCCTCAGAATTAAGGTTAGGGTTTGAGTTAGAGATACAGTGAAGCACAGAATTGGGGGTAAGGCCTAGGGTCTCAGTTAGCACCCACTATGATGTTTCCCCCTTCCCAGAACTCTCCACCACTGGTGGCGATCATGATTATGTACCAGTGGAGGTGAAGGCCCATGGCAGTTGCTCAGTGTAGTATATTGGACAAAATACATAAACACTGGGGGTGGAAAAGGGGTGATACCTCTCCTCTGTTTCCTATGGATCCCACTTTGAAAGCGTTTTCTAAGCAAACCAAACTACATCGAGGGAAAATTTCCTTTGCCCACACTCTATCAAAGGTACACCTAACTACCCATCAGAACTTCTGACCAGGGTGAGAAAAAATTTTTTTTCGTGTTTTTTTTTTTAAGATGTTATTTATTTGAGACAGAGAGAGAGAGAGAAAGAGAGAGAGAGAGAGCACAGGGGGCAGGGCAGAGGGAGAGAAGCCGACTCCCCATCCCAGCAGTGGCAGGGAGCTGGCGGAGAGGCAGAGCTCCATCCCAGGACCCTGGGATCATGACCTGGGTCAAAAGCAGATGCTTAACCAACTGAGCCACCCAGGTGCCTCTAGAAAATTATTTCTTAAAAAAAAAAAAATGAAAGAAAGAAAATGTTTTTTCTTAACAGCCTGAAGCAGAGAAATTTGATGTTTGGGTTAACCTCTGAAATGCCCTCCCAAAGGACACACGCAATTTACATTTAGTTTTTTGAAATAGTAAACATACCTTTGAGTCTCCACTGTTACAGGGGTTCCTGGTCACTGCCACCTCTTCTTAGGTAATATGGTTTGCATCATAAGCCCCAGTCAGTGTTGAAAACACAAAAGAAAAATGCAGGTCAGGGTTTTAGGTTACTCAGGACTGCCACCTGAGTTAAGCTTTAGGGCAAAATTTAGGGTCCAAAGGTATGTTGTCAACATTTGGTACTGTGAGCCAAAGCCAGAACTCTGCCATCCTCTTCTCCCACTCGCCCTGTCTCTCACCGTCTTCCACCACACCCGTCTCCTCTCTCTCTCTCTTTTTTTTAAAAGATTTTATTTATTTATTTGGCAGACAGAGACCACAAGTAGGCCGAGAGGCAGGCAGAGAGAGAAGGAAGCAGGCTCCCTGCAGAGCAGAGAACCCGATGCGGGGCTCGATCCCAGGACCCTGGGATCATGACCTGAGCGGAAGGCAGAGGCTTTAACCCACTGAGCCACCCAGGCACCCCACCCTCTCAAACAGCCCAAGCTTGCTGTTCCTGCAGGGCCTCGGCTCCCCATGTGCCTTCTTCCAGGGGCCCCTTCTCTGTGCCCCCTCATAGCTGCCTCTTTCTCATCATGTAGGTCTTGGCTCAGAAGCTGCTTCCTCTGGGAGGCCTCCCTTGGCCATCTCAAGTCTGTCCTCCCAATGCCTGATCAGCCCCCCTCCTCCATAGTGCCCCCTTTTGTTTATCTGAAGTAGGTCCTTGGGTTACCTCCCTTCTGGAAGTTGAGCCCCACAAGCGCAGGGATGGTGCTCTGTCCTGTTCTCCAGCTGATTCTCAGGGCCCCCGAGACCAGCACCAGGCACTGAGCCGGGTGAACACTGGTGCTTGATGGTAACCTGTTTCTCCTTCCCTCACACAGGGGTCATCACTCCCTACAGGCAGAGCTTCAGATCAGGGACCGGAAGCTCACAGGTGGGTAAGATATTGAAGTTCTTCCCTACTTCCCCACACTGGCCTCTCCCAGGGACTCTCTAGTAATGAAAGAGTTAATGCTGGCCTGTGTCTGCCAGCGCCTACATCCCCAGGAGTCAAGTTCAGGGTAGTTGCACGGAGCCAACAAGATGCTCCTGAAGGCTCAGCGGAGCCTCTGACCATGGTGGTGTAATATGCCTGCGGGACGCACTGGCTGCCATGGTCACTACACGGTTGCCGCCATCACCACTTACTTGGGCCCACGCTGTGCCACACTTTGGGGTGCGCACACATTCACTCTTCCAATCTCCTAAACCAGACTTGAGCAGCATCCAGGTGGGAACCCAAAGCTCCACAACCCACCTGTTGCTCTGTGTCCCTTGCCTGTCTCTCTTCTCATGGCTTCCCCTCTCTGTAGCTCTCGCGTCCTCAGGTTAACCACCCCCCACCCACAGCTGCTGCTTCTGCGCCCAAATGTGACCTCACTTGTCGCTCATGAACTCCAGGTCTGTCTCCGGCTCTGGCTCATTACACCTGTCTGGGGCACTTTCCTTCCCACCTCCCGGTCCCCTCCTTCCCCAGAACAGCCTCCACTGCATCTCATTTCTGCCTGTGGGGGTGGAGGGACCACATTTTTCCCCTCCCTGGGGCTCTCAGAAGGAGAAGGACAAAGAGAAGGAGGCATTCTCTCTGGGACTGAGGAAAGGAATTTTTACCTTTTCCCTCTACCCCAAGTCCCAAGTTGCCTGACTTCTTGGTGGGGGAGGGGGGACAAGGAAGAGGTGAGATTTCTGCCCTAATTTCAGCACTTGGAAGGAAATTCAGTGTCCTAAAAAGGCTGCCTCCTTTCAGCCCTTTCTAGGTTTCTTTACCCCTAATTTACAGTCTTTCAGCAGAGTGGACAGGGGGAATTGATGGGGCAGAGAGAAGGCAAGGTGACCTCTGGGGTTCTGCATCCTCCCTCCCTCCCCCACTCCCTGAACCCGAGGTTCAGTGTCACTTCACAGCTCTAAATGTGTCCCCAGCACCCGCTGCCGACACCTGGGGGAGGTGAGAGGATGAGGGTGGGGAGTCCGTGGGGCTTTGTTCTCTGCCCCCTTCCAGGCGCCTCCACCTGACAGGTCTGGGCCAGGGAGGGGCCCCTTCAAAATCCCTTTCCAGAGCCCAGGACTCTGGATTTGGATCCTGCCCTTGATCCTTTGAGAGTCCAGTGTCCTTGTATAGAAAATTAATCCTTCTCTCTTGGTGCTGGGTTTGGGGGTGCAGGGAGGCACACAGTGGGGTTGAGGAATGAGGAATGCCCCGCATATCTGTCCTCAGGCTCCCCCTACCTAGTGCCTTCAGAGTTCCAGCTCCCAGTCTTCTGTCTCCCTGGCCCTGGCTCTTTCCTCTCCTCTACCCCTCTATGGGTCTTCCTCCATCCTCTGTCCTCTGGGTTCTGTCTAGCTGAGTTCCTCCCTGCCCTCTCCCCGTTCTGCAAGCTTCCCCTTGGCTCTTAGCTCTAACAGAGAGCACCTAGCCCCCTGTCCCCACATTGTCTGCTGAGGAGGCCTTCTTTCCTTCCTCCTCTTCTCTGCTCCTGGGCCTTTTCCTGTCCCTGTCCCCTAGCCACTTCCCTCTGGGGCTTCTATCCTCCTCCTCTGCCCATCCCCTCTTCCCCTGTATCATCTCTCTCTCCCTTCTCTCCCACATTCATTCTGCAAATATTTACCCATGGTGTACTAGGGCTTTCTCCACCGCTTGCTTCCCCTCAATCCAGGACACTGTCCTTCCCTCTCCCGTCTCTCCATTTCTCCCCTCCACTCCTCCTTCTCTTCCTTCTCTTTCCTCCCCTTCTTACCTCCCCTCTTTCCCTCTCCCTATCGATTTCCTTCCTTCTCTTCTCCTTCCCTCCTCTCCTTTCCTTCCCTTTTCCTTCTTCCCTCTGTTTCTTCCACCCTCCACCCTTACCCCTTCCACCCTCTCGTCCCTCCCCCTTTCTCTCCCTTAACCATCCTCTGCTTTTTTTCCTCCCTCCTCTCTCTTCCCCCTCTTCTCCTCTCCTCCTCTCTGCCCTCCCTCCCCTCTCTCCTCTCCCCCCTCCTTTCCTTCCCGGGCAGCCTCTCCCCCCCCACCCTCCCGGCACCCTCCCTCCCCTCCCTCTCGCTCCCCCTCCATCATCAGTATTCCGCTCCCGTCTCCGCCGCTCTCGGCTGCTCGCGGTCGCTGCCGCACCGTCCGAGGCGGGGGCCGGGGCCGGGGCCGGGGCCTGGGGGGGTGGGGTGGGGGGAGAGCGGCGCCGGCGGCCCGAGGAGGGAGGAAGGAAGGAAGGAAGGCTGGAAGGAAGGAAGCAAGGAAAGAAAGAAGGAAAGAAAGGAAGGCAAGAAGGAAGGCGGGCGGAGGGCCGGCAGGCGAGGGCGCCGGGCCGGGCGGCAGGCAGGCGGGCGGGCGAGCGAGGAGGCAGAGCGGCCCCCCGAATCTCACTGCTGCCACTGCGGAAACCCCCTCCCCATCCAGGAGCCGGGGAGGGGGGAGAACTCAAGAGACCCAGGCCCGGCCGCAGCCCCGCCCCCCGCGCCTCCCCGCAGCGGGCCTCGCACCCCAAATCCCTGTGCCTCATTGGGGGGGGTCCTCCCCCCACGGGCCGGGCATGCTGCCCCCCAGAAGGAGCCCCTTTCCTCGCTGTGAGTAGCCGCGGAGGGGCGCCGGGTGGGGGCGGGAGGCAGAACCGCGGAGGGTGGATGGGGGGCATTCTCTTAATTAGGGGACCGTGGTCTAAGGCCTCCTCCGGGATGGGGGGGTCGGCGGCAGAGGACAGTGGGCGGGGCCTGATGGAGAGCCGAAGCGGGTGGGGGAGGCAGTCGGGTGGGGGTTCTCCCGGCCAGCGAGTTCTGTGTTGGGGGTCGCCGCTGCCTTGGGGACAGGCAGGGTGGTGGTGGTGGTGTACCTCCGGCAGTCGCTACGCCTATCCAGCTGTGGGGCTGAAGATGTAGGCTTGGGGGGGTTGCTTGACGGGTGTAGATGTGGGCCCCCCTTTCTGGGGTGGTAGCCCGAGTTCTTCCCCCACCATTGCCCCTCCCACCCTCCACACCGCTGCTGCTTGGGGTGGGGGGGCACGCCAGTGATGGGGAAGGGGGGAGAGGCGGGCACGGGGTTTCCTTGGTGACCGCGCCTGGCAGGAGCGGTTGCCTTGGCAACCAGGGAGAACCGGGGAGTTTGGGAAGTGAGAATGGGAAAGACGGAGGGGGTGACTGGGGAGCGAGACTACCCCTCCCCAATCTTCAGCCCTTCTCCCTCTGAGGTCCCCCAACCCCTGCCGGTGGGCAGCAAAACCCCTGTCCCTCCCTCTTCTCAAGACCCGCTTCCTTGACCCCATTCTGCTTCAGGGGGCCTTCTATCCTTGGGCATGTGTCTCCTCGGAACCACTACCTCCCTCCCTCCTACCCTCCTTAGCCCTCTCCTCTTGGGGACCTGCCCTCCCCCCGATTTGTTGGCTTTCCACTCTCACACCTGCTCTTCTAAGACCTTCTAACTGTACCTCATCTTCCCTTCAGGGTACTCTGCCCCCAGAGACCCCTTCCCTTGACCTTCTCTCCAGAAGACCCCCACTTTAGCCCCTCTCTCCTCTAGCTTCACTCCCTACCCTCCCTACCTTGTTCTTCTCAGGAACCCTTGTCTTCTCCCCTCTCTGTTTAGGATCCTTGTGGGGGCTCTCCCTAGCACTACCACCAGCGTCTCTCTCTCACATACCCATCCGTGTCTGGGGTTGCCTTTTATGACCTCTCCTCATTCAGAGACCCTGGCCCTGTCTCCCTGTCTGCCCGCCGCATGGAATCCCCCAACCCCAGACCCCCCCCCCCCCATTCTGAAAGCCCTCCTCTCTGAAGCCTCTCTTTCCTGCCGCTGCCTCCTTCCAACTCATCAGTCCAGGAGCCCGTGACCCAGGCTCTGTCCAGGGTTCCACCCAAGTTTGCGGGCCCCCACTTCCATGAGCTCCTCCCTTCTCCCCTGCCAGGCGCCCAGCCAGTCTCTCTCCAGGGTCCAACTTGCCATGCCCACGATGCCCCCTTGCCCACCCCCCCATCCCTTTCTTTCTGCCACTCCCATCTTGACCCTTCTCTCCCCACCCCCACCTCTGCTGCTCTTCTGGAGCACCCCCTCCTTCTCCCTGCCCTGCTCCCCGCAGCCTCAGGCCCCGCTTGGGTTCACTTTCGCAGGGTGGGGAAATCCCCTGGGGAGAGCCCAGCTGGGAAGGGGGAGGGGCAAGGGAGCCTCAGGGCTGCCCCACAGCCCCCTCCCCACCCCCCTCCCCAGCTGGGAGCTGCAGTCGAGCCTCCGCAGCGCCCCATTGCTATGCGCCTCACATCCTGAGTCCCGCCGCGCAGCCGCCAGACAGGAACTCGGCTTCAACGGCAGCTGGGAGTAGCCGGAGTCGCTTCCCTCCTGGTCCAGGCAGCCAGCAGCATCCTCTCCCCCCTAAAACCTCCCCACTCCCCAGGACCATGGCCAGGATGGGCCCCTCCCTCTTCCGGTAGCATCTTCTGTCTCCTAGCTCCTTCTAACCCTCATCTTGCGGTCCCCTCTTCCCCTTCCCGCCTTCCTCCCGCTCTTCCCTGGGTCTCCTCTAATCCTGGCCACCCAGTTGTCCACACACGCACTCAGGAGGGGCAGAGAATGAAGCCGCAGAGAGGCATTGCAAAAGACCCTCAGACAAGGCAGGGAAGGGTGGGAGCCTGAGAGAGAGGCACAGCTGGTGTGAGAGGGGACCTGACTCCCAAACACTCTCTCTCTCTCTCTCTCTCTCTCTCTCTCTCACACACACACACACACACACAATCAGGGTGCATCACCACGGAGCCAGACATACACAGAGTTACTCACTTAATTTCTGAAGAAAGCGAGAGTCAGCCAGGGGAGCACACACCATCCACACACACAGAGGAGGGAGAGCAAGAGGGCCAGGCAGAGACACAGGGAGCCACAGACTCAGGGAGGGTGCCTAGCGATCCACGGTGCTGGCAAGAAGGAGCCAGGGAACACTTCAGCACCAGAGGGGCAGGGGCGTTAGGGGCACAGTGTCTCACTGTGAGGGACACAAATTAGCCCTAGGCAGAGGGTGAGAGCGTGTGAGAAAGACACAGAGGCATGTGTGGGCAGAGGTGTGCACGCGCACGCGCACACGCACACGCACACACACACACACACACACACACACACACACACATGCTGGCAGCCAGAGACCCAGTTACAAACAGGGCTGCGGTACCCAGAGTCAGCCAGAGGCCAGGAGAAAGACCTGGAGTCATGTGCACGTACAGACACACTCTGTCCTTCCTACACAGAGACCCAGAGGGAGACACAAAGACAGCACCCCACGGAGAAGCACGCTGGCCGGAGAGGCCTCACAGTCACCTCGTGAACTCACATTCACAAAGAGACACAGAGTGAGAGGCACGGGGTGGCCTTGGAACCCTGGGGATGCAGTCCCGCAGGCCGCTGATGCAGCTGCAGAGCTGCACTTGCACCCAAGCTCATCCACCCCCTCACCCCAGCCCAGCGCGAGGGGCACGGGCATGTGCTGACTGCACATCTCCCGCTGGACCCCTGCCATCACCCTTAATCCCACCCAGAGGCAGTTGAATGCGCCCGAGTCAGAGGGCTCCCAGGGGTCTCCTCTGTCACTGAGGGGACAGCAGAATTAAGACATCCGGTAGGAGAGGCCAGGGACAGTCTGGAAGGTGCGGGCAGAGGTGCTGGGAGGCAGAGGGGAGGTGCTGAACTCTCGGCTTCTTCCAGTGCCCTGGCTCCTGCCACAGTCTGCATCTTTGTCTCCTCTCCTCCCCACGCCTGTGCTCACCTGATTTGCCTGCTGGGGTGGCAGCCTTCTCTGCACTATCGCACCCCATCTTTCACCCTTCCCCACCTCTGGCCCGGCATCTCTCTTAGGTGTCACGGGGACCTCCTGTCTCTATCCAGCCCCCTCCCATCACCTCTCCCCTGGGCTGCCCTTCTCTCCCTGCAGCCCAGTGCCTTCCTGCCCCTGCCTAACCAGCTACACCTTGAATTTGTGCCTCAGTCTTTCCTTCTCAGGGTCCATCTGCTGTGAAATCTGCCTCAGTTTCCAGTCTGGGCTCCGCACCACCCTCTGCTCCTCTGGGTCACTCTCCCTCACCTCCACCAGCCCCTCCGTCCTCCCTGCCTCCTGCTGCTTCTTCCCTGTGCTCACTTTCCCATATTCCTGAGCACTTACCTTGCTGTCCTGTGGGCTGGGAGTGTTCTTTACCCCCAGTGCTTCCAAAGTGTTTTACGTGTTGACAACTTAAAAAAAAAAAAAAAAGAAATGATTTCACAGAAAAATCCATTCTCGTCACAAGGAAAAAAATTGTAACTGTGTGTGGTGATGAATGTTAACTAGACTCGTTGTGGTGATCATTTCACAAATATCGAATCATTATGTTGTACACTTGAAACTCATGCAATGTGCTATGTCGGTTCCATGACAAATCATCCAGATTATCAGCTTCTTTTGAAAAACTCTCCTTCTGGGTTAGCCATGGGCCGTGCTCAGGGGCCTGCCGGCCACCACTCCCCACTCTCCTCCATCTGTCTTACCTTCCTGGCCCTGTAGGCAGCTGAGTTTTCAATCCTGGCTCTTTCCTCTCCTCGTGGCTCTTTTTTTGCCCTGTCACTCTCCCCATGCTGCTTCTTCGGGTTTCTTTCCAAAATCTGGGCTCCTCGGCCAGGGGCTTTGCCTGCCTGCTCCTCTTGCCCCATCCTCCTCCCTGGCACTGCCCTAGCTCTGCGGCCTGCTGGGACTGGGCCCTGCTTCAGCTAACCTGCCCCTGCGGGGCCAAAGCAGGAACTCACGAGACCACCAGGGTGCAGGGCACCCACAAGCTCTCCACGGTCAGGGTCAGCTGTGAAACCGCAGGCCCCTTGCAGTGTTCTAGACTGAGTGCTGCATTGAAGCCGCCATGTTGCAGCCTGTCCTGGGCTGGTGGGTGGCCTGGGGGGACCACAGACCCAACACTTGTCCCCTAGTGTGGGATTGTCTCCCAGTTGGGGTAGGTTTCCCTGTGTTTTGGGGGACGCATGCATATTTGGAAGTTCATCCGGTCCAAGTGTAGGTCTTAGAGGACAGGGAGCGTGGTGGTGGGCCTGGGGCTCTGTTCTTGGAGAGACTTCATTAGGTCCTACCTCCAGGTCGAGGAGCAGGTGCCATTACAGAATTCAGACCCAGGATTAGGTCCTCCATCATCACCTTTTCGGGGTGTAAGGAGCACATATTTCTTTCCTCTCTGGTGGTGTGCAGGAAACCTCATCTCTGAGTTTTAGGACCCTTCCATCCTCACTGAGCAGAAGCCCCTTTCCCCTCCCTTCCAGATTCCGGAGAGTAAGGTGGCTCTGGCAGACAGGGGAGTGGCAGAAGAGTAAGAACAGTGGCAAAATGCCCCCTTGTTGCCTGGAAACCCACACGCCCAACTGTTGTCATGGCAGGTGGAGGTGGGGGGCGGGAGGGCTGCATTAGAGGCCTGGGAGAATGGCTGGTAAGGGACCCTGCAGTTGGGGGTCAGGCAGAAGTCCATTCCAGGGGACCACTGGGTCCCCTAGAGGGCTGCCAAGAGTGAGAATGCTGGGTCCAGTGGGGAAGCGTGTATATGACCCAGAAGGGGAGGAGGGAGGGAGGGAGGCAGAGCTGGGCCAACAGCCCAGGCCACTCCCTTCTGTCTCAGCCAGGACCCACCCACACCCCCAAACCCCCTAGCCCTCTCTCCTGCCCAGGAAGTTGAGCTTAGGCTTCGGAGCTCCTGTTCAAATATTGAGACAAGGGTCAGAGAGCAGTGCCAGGCCCAGCTCTCCCTGGGGGACAAATCCCAGGCAGTAAATGCTGAAATATGCCCTCCTCTTGCCCATAACCCTCAGGCACAGGGCCCGAGATAATAATAACCACAAGACAGGCTCTGTGCTAGCATTCTGTGTGGATCTGTTCCATTTACTTCTCATGGTAGACCTCCAGGGGAAGCACAGTCATCATCCCCAGTTAGACGTACAGGGAAACTGAGGTTCAGAGAGATGAGGCCCCTTGCCCAACGCCAACAGCCGGAAGTGGCTCGGCTGGGACTGCGAACCCAGGAGTGGGCGGCCCTGCGGATTGCTTCCCCAAGCTGAGCCCCAGAGAGCGGACCTGTGGGTCCAGCAGGCCCTCCAAGTAGAAATTAGGGTTGCTAATAATAACAACAATCAGACTGTTAATAGCAGTAGACTCACAGAAGATTAGACTTTAAAAGAGACATTAGGAGTCCTGTAACTTAAGGGCTCCCAGTCCCTCAGTCTTTTTTATGCCCTTGTTATGCCCCCTCGGGGAAAGGACCTACCCACCCCGATTCTCACAGGGGGCTTTCCTCATGAGGCGTGGGGTGTCCAATCCATGTCTAGCTGGTGGGGCAGGGACAGAGATTCCCCAGGTGATTCAGTGGGCCCCCCACTTCCTGATATGATCCGGCCAGAAATTCTGGATTTACATATGGGAAGGGGGAGACTGAGTCACAGAATGAGGAAGAGATTTGTTCTTCTGACCCAGTGAGAATAAATAACTTTTAATGCCCCTGTCATTTAAATGCCCAGCACTGGACATGTCACCATGAATTCCCACCAAGCTGGGTGTCATTATCTTCACAGACAGAGCCAGACAGGGACAGGAGGTGGGGGAACACAGTGAGCAAGTGGCGAGTCAGAGTTTGAACCCAAGTTTCCAGGACACCAGGGCTCTCTCCAGCTCCCCGTCGTCCTAGAGTGATGGTGTGATGGCGTGGAGGAGGAGGGTGTTCACAGTGAGAGAATCGTTCCAGGGAGAGCTTCCTGTGTGCCAGGCACTGCGCCCGGCCCATCACGGATATCGGACCGCTGAGTCTCCACCACCGCCGCACGTAGGTTAGCCATTTTCCCCATTTCACAGATGAGCAAACTGAGGCCCCAAGAAGATATATCCCTTTCCCAGGCTACATGGCTGGTAATTGTGACGGCTGAGGTTCTAACCAGGGTCTAGCCCACCCTTGAGCACACTCTTCCTCAGAGCAGGGGGAGGGAGGAGGAGAGTTCGTGATTCGTCCGGAAATGGAGTGAAGGGTGCTCCAGGACCAGCAGCCCCAGGAAGGGAGGCCCCTCTGCCTCACCCTGACAGTCCTCCCTCACCCTGGTCAGAATTTACACTTCAGTACTGCTCCAGTTCAAGTGGTTTTCAACTTTTTATTACCTTTAGTAGTATACATTCCACCCGCCCCCCAACTTTTTAAAGTTAGTTATACACATCCTGAGTAAAGACAAATTGCAAAATTGCCCTTCCAGGTGACAGCAAGAGGAGAAGGAACCAGGGAGGCAACAGTCCAGGTGGCTGGCCCTGCGTCCCTCCCACCTGCAAACTCACCTCACACACACTGCTGAAGCCTTGGCAGTGACATCTGTCTTGAAAACCTCGCACACCAGGCCAGCCCTAGCTTTTCCCCCAAGCAGAGTCAATTCAGCGGTGTTACACAGTCCCCACATCCCAGAGCCACACAGAATCGCAGAGTGTACACAGAATACAGGGGCCTAGAGGTCAAGCTTCCAACTTGGAGCCTGCTGGTCTGGGTGCTCACGGGTACGGCAAGGATGTCACCAGGCCTCAGTATGCCCATCCGTAAAGTGGACTTGCTGTAGTTCCTTTCCTGCAGGCCTAGGATGACACAGGCAGAGCATCTTACCCTCAGTCAAGTTCAGTTCCCCAGGGTTGATCTCTGTGGCTCCTGGAGAGTCCTGTAAGAGCCCCGTGAGGTCTCCTGGCAGGGCGTCGGAGCGGAAGGAGCCCAAGCGTCGGGGACTCAGACAGAACCAGTTCCAGGCAGGACTGGGGTCCAGCTGGACACACCAGGACAGCCACAGCAGCAGTCAGAACCATGCTGTCCAATACAGAAACCACTGCAGCCGCAGCCACAGCCACGTGTGGCCATTGACATTTAGATTAATTTAAATTAAATTAACTCAATTCCTCAGTCACTCACCACTCAGCAAGCGCTCACTAGCCACACAGGCTCACGGCTACCATACTGGCCAGTGTGAAAAAAGAGCGTCTGCAGAGTCGCAGAGAGCGTCACCGGACAGCAACACATGAGGTCCTAAACAGTTCTCTCCCTGCTGGTAGACAGCTGCTGCAGTGTCCCCTAGCTCCTCGCCCTCCCAGCCCTTTGTCATGTGGTATCTTATTAATTCCCATTTCTCAGAGGAGGAAATGAAGTGACAGCAAGGCTGCTAGCAGAAGACTGGCAGCCACACAGGCCTGGAGCCACATAGCAGCCAAACCTTGTATCCTAGCTCACCCTGGCCTGTCACTTGCAAAGTGCCAGACTCTGTCCTGGACCCCCCGGCCTCGGCAGAGTGTTCCCGATGGGTGTGTTACAGAGAGGAAACAGGAGCAGAGAGACTGAGGGGCCGGCCCACATCCTCACAGCCAGGGATGGACCGGGGCCCTCCACCACGGCTCCTGGAACATCTGGGAACATGCAGGCCGCCAGCATAAGCGGGCTCGCCCCCTACTAGCAAAGGTTGAGTTTGGTGGTCCTGTGTCCAGGGACCTGTCTCTTCTCTTCCCCGGCCCCCAGCCTCCTTTCCCGCCCTCTCCCCTCTCCTAGCTTTTAGAATCTGACCCTAGATCTTTAAGGAGGACTTGGCTTCTCCCTCTCCCTCACCTCCTACATCTCCTCTAAGTTCTGCCGCTTTTGCCGTTTTGCTGTATCTGTTCATTGTCTCCCTCCTCTCCATCCCCAAAGCCCCAGCCACGGCCTCAGCTTCTTCCCCTGGACTCTTGGCCCAACTCCTCCCCAGACTTCAGCCTCTGCCCAGTTCACTTAGAGGGGTCTTTCCCTACCCCTCCCCTGCCTCAACATGCCCCCCCAGCACCCCTGCCTCTCAGCCAGCCTCCTGTGGAGGTAGGACATCTTTGTGACTGAGCTGGATTCCACGCAGCTCCCTGACTCCCACCTGCTTCTCGGGCCCCCAGGCCTTTGCACCCCGGAGGATTCTTTGGTCCCCAGCACACCACATCCTTCAGGTTCAGCTTTGACATCACCTCCTCCAGACTCCCCTCCACTGGCCAAGGGCGGTGCTTCTCCTAGACGTTCCGGACCCCCACCCTGTACTCACCGTCTCACTTAGCCTTTGTCCGGCTCCGTCCAGCTCCCCTCTGGACCACTACCTCCCTACAGAAGAGCAGGGGTCTTCTTGACCCCACCTACCCTGTGCCGGCAGGGGACCTGGCGGTAGGGGGCGCTCGCGAACTCGTTCTCCTTTGTGCTAGTGTCCACTGAGGCTTTGTGGGGGGGCCCGCGTGTCCTAGGCGCTGGGGACGCAGCAGTGAACAAGCGGGACAAACTCCCTGCCTGGGGAGCTCCCCTCCTGGCGGGGACAGACAACAGACAGAACAAATCACTGTCTGTGGGGCACCTTCTGGCCACCGGAGGGCTAGGAAGGGAAGAAGTGCGAACGTAAGAGGTGGGGCGGGGCAAGAAACCTTCTTGCCGGCCCTGGAACAGAGGCTTGGGGGAGGCAGCCACGTAGATGAGTGAACAGCAGAGCCAGACCTCCGAGGAGGTTGGGATGTGCCCGGTGTGGGGGAGCCTCCTGAGGCCAGCATGGCTGGAGCAGAGAGGGGGGGAGGTGAGGGCCATTTAGTAAATATTTGTGAAATGAGCGTATGGAAGGCAGCGGAAGGCAGCACCTCAGTGTGAGGAGTTGGGACAATGGAGAGGATGACCCCGCCTCCTCCCAGCCAGTCATCCCCCTGCGAAGTCTGGTTCTGCTGGCCAGTGACAGGCCCGGGGTGGCAGCTGGGGCAAGTCAAGAGCTGAGCCCCCAACCTGTTTCCTCAGCAGCAGCTACAAGGAGACTGGGCAGCCCTTTTCCCAGGGTTCCCCCATCTCAAAAGTTAGAGGACTGTCAATTCTCCGTGCTGTGGGCCGGCTTCCATCTGAAAAGCATCCAGGACAGGGACTGGCTCAGAGGGACACACGTGTGAAGTTGTTTCATCCAGCCCTGAAGCTGGCTCTGCCCATACCCTCCCCCAACCAACTTTACAGCTCCCAGCCTTGCTCACATGACAGGCATCCAGAGAGAGAAGTGTTCAGCTCTCTCTGGCTTTGATGTCTCTCCACCCTCCAGGCTCCAGGCTCCACTTCCGCCCCAGTCCCTCACAGTCGGGAAGTTCTTCTTTAGATCTAACCTCCATCCCTCTTGCTGCGATGGCAGTCAATTTCCTATCTTTTCTCTCACCTTCTGAACTTCCCCCAGAAAAATGAGTATGCCTGACAGGAATGTTCCCTGCCTCCCTTTTCTCCTCACCCCACCTCCCCTGGGCCCCCGAGTTTCCGATCTGCCATCTGCCTGAATCCTCTCAGGCACAGTGCCCGAGATCTCTCGGAGCTCGGGCTGGGGAGGATGGAGAAGCTTGGGAGGCCCCAGCCGCGCACCTTCCCCTGGTCCTCGGTTCTCTCTTAGGCTTTCTGTGCTCTCCTGCCCTGCTTATAGACTCCCGCTCTCTCCTGCCCCCTCACGTGCACGGTCATAGTTGTGTGTGGTGCGTCGGTCTCCGGCTTCTGTCTTTGTTCCCGTCTCACTGTGTCTCTGCCCCTTTCTGCCTTGCATGCCTCTTCGCTCTTAGGAGCCTCTTGCATCTCCGGCTCTACTTTGTTCCTTGCACCAGTGGCGGAGAACAGGCAAGAGGCCTCTCCCAGGACGCAGGGGGTGTGAGAGGTCCTGGGCCTTGGCTTCTGGCCACAGCCATCCCCCATACAGGGTGTGTGACCACCAAGCAGTGTCCTCAGCCCTCTGGATCTGCTTCCCGCTTTGTTAACTAGACATGAGACTAGGCCACGGGGAGAAACCAGTGGCTGGAGGTGTGGGCAGTGTTCGGCACCGCACTGGGCGCAGAGTGGGTGCTCAGTGAATGCATCGCATCACTGTTACGGCTGCAAAGTGGCAGGCAGGGCGTCGTTGCCGGCAGGTCAGGTGACCTCTACCGGCAGGGTGTGGAACAGAGTAGGGTTGTCCCTTCCTGTGCAGGGGGCAGGAGGCAGGAGGCAGGACCCGCAGGAAGATGGCCATTGTTCAACATGGCCCCCAAGAGAATTCCGTGGGACTTGTGGTTGCTGTCCTGACAAGCTTGGGGGACTCTGGGGCCTTTCTGCTCTGGTGAGGCTGAGCAGAGAGGGACCATTTCCTAGGTGTGTATAGCCCTGGACAAGTGATTTTGCCTCGCTGTGCCTTGACTTTCCTATCTGCGAAATGAGGGTAACACCAACCCCTCTCAGAGGGCCAAGGGGAGAACTACAGTTATTGCAAGCACAACACCTAGAATGGTTTCCAGGCAATGCCGGGCATGTGGCAGACATCACCAGTAATGGTGGTGGTGTTATTCAAGGAGTTGGTACCACTCAGACATGTACCCATGCTCAGAAGAGGAAAGGTTAGCTGGTGCTCCTGCCATCTGTTGGAGGAATGGATCTGGGGACAGCTGGGGACAGGTATCTTCTTGGCACAAAGCAATATTCAGGAGTGTAGCTCACACAGGTTGTGTCCTAGGTGCAGCTCTCCTCAAGGTATGACATTTAGTGGGGCGCAAGAGCTGCTTTGGGGACCTGCTGTTTGGGACTCCAGCCTATAGTATCTGGGACCTGGCCACCCAGGTAGCACCCTGGCGTGGGCACGGGCATTAAGCTGAAGGCAGTTGTGTTTGTGGCATATGGAGGTGCTGATTCCTCCAGGCAGGCCTCCTGCGATGGGAGGGGACCTCAGGATCAGGGACAGCTGAGGTATGAACTGAAACATGCAGCTGTTGGAGTGTGTCCTGGGCTGGGAGCGCAGAGTGAGGGATGTGGGTGGGCGAGTATGTCTCTGTGTGACTGTATGAGGGAACGTGGTTCGTCTGTGGGGAATACAGACGAATAGCAATGATAACTTTACTCATTCATTCCTTCGCCCAATGTTTACTGAGCACCTACCATGTGCCAGGCACCACCATAGATGCTGGGAATCAAACTGTTCACAAAACAGAGGCAGTGCCTGCCCTTGAGGAGCTTAGGCTCAAGTGTGGGCTTGTAAGAGGCCAGATGGTGACAAATGTTATATAGAAAAGTAAAGGAGAAAATGTTCTGGAGAGGGGCAGGATGCCGTGTGATTTGAGGTGGTCAGGATGGCCTCACTGAGAAGGTAACATCTGAGCAGAGACCTGAGAGAAGGCAGGCACACACTGGGGACCCTCTGACATCTAGACAGAAGAAAGAGCAAGAGCAAAGACCCTGAGGCAGAAGTGTCTGCGGTCTGTTCTGGAAACCACGAAGAGGCCAGTGTGGCCTGAGGTCAGTGAGTGAGCAGGGGAGGAAGTTAGTGCTGAAGTCAGAGAGGAAGCCCAGCCTGGGGAGGGAGGCCTGTAAACAAAGGTGATGTCTCTGCCCTTGTACCTCATGAGACTTGCCCCGCTGAGCGGCTATGGAGCTGGGGAGGGGAAGGGTCTGGCTCCTGGCTTGGACGGTGACAGGACCCCTCTGGCTGCCTGTGGGAGCAGACTGGGAGGGAGGCTGGGGAAGAAGGAAGTGGGATACCAGTGAGGAAGGACTCTGATCTCAAGGGGACATGGGGGGATGAAAAGTGGTCAGATCTGCTTGGGTTACTGAGCATTTAGCTAGTTGGCCCCAAACAGTCCTAGGAGGCCAGTGCTATTATTACCCCTTCTCACAGCATCTATAGCATCTATAGCTACTTGCCTCCTGTGGTCTGTGCATGTCCGGGTTTTGAGTATAGAGGCAGCATTTGTCAGCATCTACACCAGTGCCTGCACATAGTAGGGACTCAGAAAATTGTAAGCTAGATGGGCCAACAGACGAATCCAACAAATGAACACACTGCCCTGCCCTTTTCGCAGAAGTGTCTGGGGAGGTGGCTCTCCGGATCTGGCTAAGGTCCAGGGGAGAGGGCTGTATCTGGGGCTGGGTTTCTTTGTGCCATGAATGGGGGCTGGCCCTTGGCTGAGGACTGGGTGACAGTGTTGTTGGCCCGGGTTCGCTGGTATATCAGCAGTGGGGGTAGGAGTAAAGGGTTGTGTGGTGTGGTGAGGGGCTTTGGGGGAGTTCCTGGGGTCCGGGGGTGGCTCCTGCAGGGTGACTCTCCTAGGTTGTCTGCCCTTGGGCTGGGGGACAGGTTCAGGAGGGGTGGTTGTGGCCAGTGGTGTGAGGTGGGGTCAGCAGTAGCCCAGCCTGGTTATGCAGCGGAGTCTGTGCCGGAGACTGTGCCCCGAGGCCGGGCTTGGCACAGCCCACAACCCCCCTCCCCAGGGCAGTCCAGCCGTCAACCTTCCTCCCCCGCTTTCCGCTTTCCCCACCTTCCCCTGCCGCCCAGAACCAATGGGTTAATTAGATAACGGAGCCTTTGATTAGCGGGGGAGGGGGAGGCCTCCCGGTGCAGGGAAGGGGGGCCAAAGAGGAGGGAGGAGAGGCGCCCTCCCCGTTCAGAAGGAGAGAAAGAAGGAGGGAGGGGGTGGGGAGGGAGGGAGCTGAGGCACAGCTTGGCTCTGCACTGCCGTGTGACTAGAAATTGTAATCGCGGAGAAAGAGACAGAGCCTGGCCGAGAGAGAGAGACCAAGACAGACGGACAGACAGACAGAAAATCTGACCAAGACGGGCTCCCCAACCTACGAGAGGGTGATGGGGACAGAGCCAGAGTGAGGAGGAGATGGAGGAGAAGGAGAGAGGGGGCCTGGTCATCCGGAGGGGCGCGAGAGAGTGAGGGGGAGCCTGAAGAGGGGGCTGGGGCCCAGGAGGTAGACAGGGACTAGGCCAGGGGACCGGCAGAGAGGAGAAGGAGGCTGGGGGCACTGAGGGGAGAGAAAAGAGGCTGGCAGTGGGGGGAGAGTGGAGGTAGAGGTGGGGGTAGGAGACAGGAGGAGGCCAGCAGGGAGGGGAGGAGGAGACGCTGCAGTGGCCTAGACGCACCTTCCTGGGGTGGGAAGAGCGACCGGCGAGGGGGGGGGGCGGGGGGAGACCAAGAAGCCCCTGCGCCCCCCCCCCCAGCACGACCTCGAAGGAAGCCCTGGAGAACTGGGGAGGCAGAGCCCCCCTGCCAGCTGGAGGCATGTGGAGGGGGGGACCTGGGGCCCAGGGAGAGGCCCAGCAGAAGCGGAGCCACAGGGGTGAGTGTCCCTCACTATGGTGGTGTTGGGGGGCGGGGGACAAGGACGGAGATGGCTGAGGGCAAGGAGGGAAGGGGCGGGAGGCCCAGCCTCTGCAGAAGCTGTGATGCGGGGGGAGGGATGCACGCTAGCTGCAGGAGAGATGGGGACAGACGCCGAAGGAGAGACAAGGCAGCAAGCCTGGACCTGGGGTGGCTGCTGCTGCTGCGGGCATCCTGGCCTGTGGGTTCTCCAGCTGCAATTTCTGGCCCCGTTGTCAGCGCTGGCCCCTGGGCTGGGTCATTGCCTATCTTAGGCGGTGGAAGGGGAATGGCGGGTGCAGGTGCAGAACGGGAACCGGCATAGACCCCCGTCAGGCTCAAGAAGCAGAGACCCCGAGGGGGGGTCTTCATGAGCGCTCACATGACTCAGGGACAGAGGCACACACAGCCCCCAGGGCCCCAGGTGGAAAAATGAGTCCAGGATACAGACTCAAACCAACCCCTTCCCCCTCTCTGTCTCTCTCGGTCTCTCTTTCTGTCTCCCCCAGTTCGGGCTCTCACACATGCATTCAGGCACACAGACTACGCACATGCATTTTTATCTGAGTTAAAATGATCTTGAAAACTGCAGAAGGAGGGAGTGAATGTGTGTGCGTGCGCATGCGTACACATGCACTGAGCGGGGGGGGGGGGGGGTGGCCCCGTGTCCGTGGGTCTGAGAGTCTGTCTGAGGGTGCGCATGTTTGGGCAGACCGCTTCCCTCTGCCCCTCACCCGTGGGGAACTCGGGTCTGTGCTAGAACCGAGCCTGCTGATGTGGGTGCACTTGTGTGTGTACTCAAGACGCTGCGTGGAGGGGAGGGTGAACCCAGGGCCACAGTCCCCCCTCTGCCACCCACTGGCCAGCTCTGGGCTGGGACAAGCTGCTCCCCCTCCTAGCGCCTCAGTGTCCTCATCTGTCCATTGGGCGTCCTAACAGCTTCCTCCTCCGGTTTCTGTGAGGCTTAAACGAGAACACCATGTGTGCAGAGTCTGGGCTGTAGAAAGGGCTCCCTGGAACGCTGAAGCTATTATTGTTGTAGTTCTTGCCATTGTTGTTATGATCAGCCCATCCCCTTCTCTCTGGTCCTGGCTACACCCTCCACTCTGCACCCAGAGCCGCCCCGCCCCCAGTCCCACCACCGACTCCCCCACCTGGGAGGCCACCTGCTGCCTTGCCTTGAGCACTTGCAACCTCAGGGCCAACGGGGGTGGGGGGCAGATGGGGGTGCGACCCTCCCAGGACCCCCTTGGCCACCTCCTCCCCCTTTGTCTTCTCCAGTCTGCTCCCTCTCTCCCAACCCCCACCCCCACCCCATGCTGCCTCCCAGCCTCTCCTGCCCACACTTCACCTCCACAGTTGCCTTGTCTGGCACCTCACCTTCTTTGAGTTCCTCCTTTGAGTCTAACTCAACTCTGTGGTTGCTGCGAGGCCCACGGCCCGGACCGATGACGGGTGACAGGAGTCTGACAAGCAGCCTGCGGCTGGGCCCCATGCGGAGGGTGTTTGGTGCTGGGAAACTTGTCTCTTGGCAAACACTCCTGGGCAGGAGTAGGATGAAGGGACAGGAGGTCCTGCAGGCAGCGAGAACACGCGGATGGGGCCTGTGAGGGAAGCCAGACTCCAGGACCCCCCCCCCCCACCGCATAGACTTCTGGACCTGACATGTCACCCTCTCTCTCTCCCTTCATCTGTTTGTCTCTCTTTCTCTCCCTCCATCTCTACCTCTTTCTCTACCTTTCTGAAACCATGCAGAGAACTAAGTTTGAATTGCGCTGACTTCATTGCTGGCCAAGTGTCTCGGGCAGCCTTTCTCTCCCCACCCCCCCGCCTCGGCTGTCAGTTCTGTGAAACGGGTGTAATCTTCTGGTCAGGAATGACTTGAGACAGTGCAGGGAGGGCGGGGCTAGTCTTCATCTCTGCGGCCCTCAGCAGGTGGGTCAACCCTCCAGGGGGCTGGGGGAGACCCGTCCTTCAGGTCCTGAGTGGAGCAGGGATGGTGGCAACAGCAGCAGAGCCACTGTGGGGGTTGGGAAGCAGGCAGGCCACATGGGGTTCCTGTCCCTCACTGATCCTCTCCCTCTATCTCCCCCCACAGCCCCCCGGCGCCCACGCGGAGCATGAACATTGAGGATGGCGTGCGCCCGCGGCTCCCCGTGCCTCCCACTGCTGCCCGGTAGGATGTCCTGGCCCCATGGGGCCCTGCTCTTCCTCTGGCTCTTCTCCCCACCCCTGGGGGCCGGCGGGGGCGGCGTGGCCATGACATTGGCGGCTGGAGGGGGCTCCCCGCCGGCTGCCTCCTGCCCCGCGGCCTGCTCCTGTAGCAACCAGGCCAGCCGGGTGATCTGCACGCGGAGGGAGCTGGCAGAGGTCCCGGCCGGCGTCCCTGTCAACACGCGGTACCTGAACCTGCAGGAGAATGGCATCCAGGTGAGCTGGGAGAGCAGCTGGTGGAGGTTGGGGGCGCTGCGAGGGGAGGCACAGGTGGTGGCCGGCTCCTCCTGCTCGAGCTGGCAGAGCCTTCTGGGTGTCCCCTTGGCACTTAGGAGATCTTGTTTGCACACTGGGTTTTCTCATGCGAGCTTCCCTGTCTCTGTGCCAGGGTGTTGGGGCTCAGAGGTTGGACCACATGTCTGCCTCCCACAGTGTAGGACAGGCGAGCCCTTGGCCCAGCCCTGGAGTCATGAGTGTGGAGAGCGACCCTTGCACGAGGCCTCTGTGCCGTCCACACTTCTCCACCTACCGTGTGGCCCTGGGATCCTGAGGGCATGACCCTGCTCCTCAGTTTCTTCATCTGAAAAATGAGGATGACAGAGCCCTTGCCCCAAGGGGCTGGGTGAGGGCTGAGGGTTTTATACTGGTCAAGGACTTAGAATCTTCTGGCACCTAGCGAAGTGTACACTGCAGTGTGGAGCTCATGTGCCTGCTTCCCAGAGTGGTGTGACATTCAGAGATCTAAGCCTCCCATGTACCTAGTCCCATGTCGGCACATGGCTGGTGCTCCGATGGGGCACCTGCCATCCGATTCACTGTGACCGTGACTGAGGTGGGCTATACATGATGCTTGGAGGGCAGAGCCGTGTGTTTTTAAAGCAGGGTCTCTCCTCTACTCTACTGGCCTCTGGGGCCCGCTGGGCTCCGGCTGTGGGGGCCGAGCTGTGTGCTCTAAGATGCTGAGCTGCACCCCTGGCCTCTAGATGCCAGCAGCAACCCCCCCACCTCCCCAGATAGCTCCAGATGTTGCCAGATATTCGGGGAGGGGGCTTGCCCTAGCTGAGAACAACCGTCTTAAAGACCTGTGGTCAGTACCCCACATGCAGGCCTCCCCCAGCCCCGGCCCATAAAGCCAGGAGAGAAGAGGGCTCCTGTGTGATGTCCAGATCCGGCCTGGAAGCCAACATTCCCCTCTCCCATGGCACACCCTGGTCTGTCCCTGGGAGGGAAAGGGGTCAGTGCCCCCATCTCACTGTTCCGGAGAGTCTGCGGTCAGGGCTCCCCTCTGCAGAAGAGGGGGTCTTTTAGGGGCATGGTGCCAAAGGGGCTGCCCGCATCAAGAAGGCTGTCCTACATGGCCATGGGGCTAGCACCAGTGAGGCCAGGGTTGAGGTCCAGAAACAGTAGGGGCCTCATCCCGTAGTCCCATCCCTGCTCCTGCATGATGGTGGCCTCTGGCTCCAGGCCCACCTCCACGGCAGCGTCCCTGTCCTCCTGGTACGCTTCCAGTCCACCCTGCATTCCCAGGCTCTAGTCTCAGCCAACCTGCCCCCCTGACACCTGCAGGGGGCCAACACCCTTGCTTCGTTCTCCCCATCCATGCCCTTGTTCTCTGGACTCTGTTTCCGTCCTTCATTTGTTCGTGTGACATCAACATGTGTGCCAGCACCAGCTCGGGGCCAGGCCCTGTTTTTGTCCGGGAGTAGTATGCGCAGGGCCCTTTCCTGCTCTGGGAGGCTCACCTTGCAGAAGGGAAGAAACAGGGAACAAATGGGATGGCACGTTTCCGGAAGAGGAGATGTTAGCGCATCAGAAGTACCTCTGTGTGCTGAGTCCCCCCCAGTAGCCCAAGGCCACCGCAGCGTCCCCTCAGCAGAACTGTGCTCTGCTGTGCTTTTCTCTTTGGAGAGCTCAGTGAATGATTCAGGGCAGCGAACGTTCGCTGAGCACCCACGGGGGCCCTGCATGAGGCTCCACCCACAGACTCGTCCTAGCCACCTGAGATGCCCTCCCCCACTCCCACCCGCTCCTACCCCCGTGCCCAGTCCAGTCCCACAGTGGCCACCAAGGGGTGCTGGTCTCGGCCTAAAACCCTCTGCAGGCTCCTGGACTCCAGAATGAGGTCCAAGCTCTCTGTTGTGATGACCAAGCCCAGTGCCGCTGGGCACGGCCTGTCAGCACAGCCCTGGAGTGGACACCATTTGTCCTCCTGGGGCAGGAAGTCGCTCAGCTCACCACTCTGCCTGAATACGCCTGTTCGGCCCTTGGGTCCCAGAGGCAAGCCTCCCTTCGTTGCCTTCCAGTCTGAGCCTACAGACTCCCCCTCCAGCCATCTGTGCCCTTGCCCTTGATGCCTGTATTTGTGAAATATCTCTTTATTGTCTTCTGGGGGGGGGGCAGTAGTCTAGGACAACCAGGCCTGCACACCCCCAGACACGGACATGACAAGGAAGTAAATGGTGTGTGTTCAGGATGCTGACGGCTGTGGGAAAAGGAAAGACATGGGGGACGGGGATGGTGGGTGCAGGAGGAGGGGTGGTTGGCTGCAGCTTTAAAGATGAGGTCAGGGTGGCCTCATGGAGAAGGTGACACTTGAGCAAGAGTTGAAGTTGGAGCCTTATATAGAAGGGCATTCCAGGCAGGGAGGCCCGCAAGTGCAAAGGCCCTGGGGTGGGAGGCTGCCTGGTGTGTGAGAGGAACAGCGACAAGGCTGGTGTGGCTGCAACAGAGTGAGCCAGGGCAAGGACGGTCGGTGAGGCCAAAGTGCCAGATCCTTCAGGGCCTCATGCTTACAGTGAGGACTTGGGCTCTTTGAATGAGACGGGAGCCAGGGGAAACTCTGAGCAGAGGACAGGTGGGCTGCTGACTTGGGTCTCTTCGGCTGAGGTGCAGGAGGCCTGTAAGTCACATGGATCAAGTGCCAGGGGCCCTGGGTTTGAATCCTGGATCTGCTGTTTTCTTGCTGGTGCAGAATTTGGGAGAGAAATGCCTGGAGCTTGGCTGGGACCAGGCTGGTTGCGGTGGAGTTGGTGAGAAGTGGGCAGATTCTGGGTCTGTTTTGAAGGTGGAGACAACAGGATTTTCCAGCAGAGTGGGTGTGGGAAGAGGGAAGAAAGGATGACTCCTGGGTTTTAGGTCTGAGCTGGTCCTATTGCTTGGGCCTGTCTGCGCGTGCGTCTGTCGCCCGCCTCCCAGGCCTCTGGCTTCCAGACTTTTGATGCACATCCTTGTCAGAATGTCCACGTGGGTGAACTTATTTGTAAGTCAAGCACAGTTCTGCAGGCATGCGCCATATGCCCCCAAACTGCCTGCTCCCCCAGGGAGGAGAGTGTCCTGTCCCCAAGAGTGGACACTTGCGAACATTCGGTGGAACGGGCCTCCCCTCGGGGACACCTTGCAGGTGGGGGACAGGAATGAGCCTGCCAAGGGAACCATCAGAGGAGCTTAAGGAAGTAACTTTTTAATTATCCAAATAAAAAAATGAAAAACAAATCACCCCTAACCCACCACCTAGATATAAATAGCTAGTTTATATTTTGCTTTAAAGCCTTCCTGGCTTTCTCCTGTGCCCATGTTAATGGGTTTTTAAATTATCTATTACAGAATGAATGCAAATTAATTTAGAAAAACTAGAAAATACACCTCAGTAAAAACACAGGGACAAAAGCCAAGCAGAATTCTACAAACAGGTAATGCCCGTGAGCATCCAGTGTCCTTCCGCTCAGATCCTCTCTGCGCATGCTCCCGGTGTGTGCTCGGTGGGCAGCCCTGGCCAACAGATTCCTGGCTTTTTTTTTTTTTCCACTTTTGGAGAAAGAAATGAAATCACATCATTTGATACCGGTTTGCAGCTGACTTTAGACCCTGAGTGGGTAACAAAAGCAGCTTTCTCCCTGACACTGACATCGTCTAAAACGTCAGTGCATGGGATCCCAGTGCATGGCCTTCCCATTACTGCACCTGTCCCTTCTTTCCAGCACTTGAAGTAATAGAAACAGCACTGTGGTCAACATCCCCCAGTGCGTGTTCTTGGAACTTTCTGGAATCTGCCCTTGGGATAAATTCCTAGAAGTAGAATCTCAGGGTCAAAGGGAAGATCACAGAGGCACTGCCCCACAAGTCCTGTGTGTCCTGCTCCTGAGTGCCATCCTCCCCACAGTGGCTGGTACTTCCCCACACCTGTGTGAGTGTGTGTGCATGCACACACACATACACTTACATGCACACATACACAGAGCCTACACCAAAGCCCCACAGAAATGGCCAGAGTTCTGGGGATCAAAGAGCCCACCCTGTCCTGTCCGTGGCCACTTGCTTGACGTCTGGCTCCACATCGATGGTCAGTCCCGTGAGGGCAGGGACTTCGCCGCATCCCTGCCATATGCCCAGCCCCGGAAACAGAGCCTGGTGCACAAGAGGTGCTCAGCAGACATGTGTCTATGGAAGGAAGACTGGCTCCTGAGCTCCTGCCTTGAGAACTTGGCAGTGTGTGTGTGTGTGTGTGTGTGTGTGTGTGTGCGCGCGCGCGCGCTTGCCCGCACGCACAGAAATGGGGGGGGGGGTCCCTGTGGTGCCTGCGAGACCCACTGGCCTCTCTAGAATAGTGGCGTCCACCCTCAGGGAGGGCTCAAACACTGTTCTGAGACAGGACAGGGACAACACGTGGTGGCTGTGGCTTTTCTACTGCCCCTAAGGAGCGAAATAATTTTTAACTATCTGCAGTCTTCCATGGGCCCAACTGTTTCTGAAATGGGACAGCGGTCCTCCATGAGCTGGTGTCCTCCCTGGGCACAGAGACCTCGTGCCTTCTCTTTCCTCCTCCACTGCTTTGTATCCTTGTCCCTGCTCTGTTCCCCTCCTCCCCAGAGCCAAACGTCCTAATGTGTTTACTGTGGATCTTTCTGCTTGTGTGTGTTCTTGCAAAATGCTTATTGTTGCTTTGTGTGCATGTATTTTTAATTTATGTAAATGAAGCTGCATTATAGATGGCTTTCTTTGTCTCGTGTTTTCACCCATCCTGGGTTTTTAAGAGCCATCCACATCGGGGTGTGTGTGTGTACTCTGTTGCTTTAACTGCTACAGAATTCTCCTCGATGGGTGCCCCCCCACTTCCTGCCTTCCACCTCCCAAGTCAGGACAGACACCCACGAGGCATGGAGTTGCCACCCCAAATTCTTCCTCGAGACCCCTTTGGGAGCTGCGTGATAGCATCTCCGGCATACACACGGGGGAACTGCTGGGTCAGGGGTCATGCACGTACTTAACCTAACACAGTACTCGGAGCCATGGAGCTTTCAGGGAGCTGCCCGGGGTCCCTCTGGGGTCCACCACGAGGTCGTGCGGGCAGCATGTGAGGGCACTTGACAAGGAAGGGTGCCTCTGTCTCAAGAAACCAACCCACCCACCCGAAAGAGGGGCTCAGAGGGGCTTCCGAGAGTGAGGTCAAAGGATAGCGAGAGGGTAGCGGCTCAGCTCTTGGTCATCTGGGCACCGGATCTAACAACAGAATGTCCTGCGGCTATTCAAAACAGAGTTTCGAAGAATATCCAATGACACAGGGAAATGCTTAGAATAGGATCCTGAGCTTTCAAAAGATGCAAGTAGGACGTCCCATGTGTTTTAAACACTGCACGGAAAGCAAAAATAAAATGCAGGGACCGCTCAGAACTGCTCAGACTGCCTTTCTCTTCGCACCACTGTTCTGGTGGATGCTGCGTTTCTTCTCGCTCCTTTCAGTATCTAAATTTTCTTCAGTGAGGGCACGGAGTACTTTTTGTAATCAAGGAAAAGTTATACCTAAAAATAATACGGACAAAAGACTGTACAAGCTGAAGATGGATGTGCTCAGCAGCCCCCAGAAAAGGGAAGAGAAGCCCGAGCACTGGCCCTGGGGGTGTGGGTTGCCAGTGCTTTTCCAGCAGGGACCTCTGCATTCGCAGGAGGATAGGATTACTTCCCCCATTTCCCGGAAGTCAAGTCAGACAGCCCCTCCCCTGACTTCTCACTTCTGAGCCTCACGCACAGAATCCCGCACCGAATCCCGTGTCTACACTCCTGCTTGTCTGGCTTCTGTTTGCTCCCCGCGGCTGCCAGGGCTCCTCCTTGTCCTACCCCGTAGCCACGGTGCTTCCCCTCTTACCCCTTCATCGTTGGATGATATTCTGTCTGATGAAGTTACCAGGCTCTCTTCCATTTCCTAGTGATGGGCATTTGGCTGGTTTCCGGTGTGGGGTTCCCCCTCGGCCTGACTCTAGATTTAGAGCCAGTGCAGGCACAGGGGAACTCCTTGAGTGCCTTGGGCTTGGGCTGGACCGCACACCCCTGGCACTGTCAGCGAGCCACACAGTTGCTGGAGTCCGACGCCAGCAGAGCTCAGTCCCCCAGGTGTCCCACCTGTCACCTTCCCCGACTGAGCCTGCCCGAGGCAGAACCCTTCAGGACTTGGCCCTGCTGGCCCCCTGCCCCTCCCACTCAGCTCAGGCCTTCATGCTTGGTGTTCCCTCTTTCTGGAATGCTCTTCCACTCTTCTTCCTAGGGCACATTATCAAACCCGTCTGGGTCTCAGTTTCATCATCAGGGAAATGGGGATAAGAACAGAGCTGCTGAGAAATTCAGTGCCTTCGCTCTTTAGACAAGCATGTACTGAGTGCCACTGTGTGCTAGTGGGGGATGCTGGTCACATGGGGGTGCAGCGTCACACGAGGCAGCGTATATATATTTACTTAGGAGGACCGAGCAGGGGCCCCTGGCAAGTGGCCTGCCGCTGAGCAGCTCTAGCAAGTGTTGATGGTGACACCTTTGTCACGGTCACGTTGGTCTTTCCTGACTCAGGGAAACGTCTCAACCTCAGAGGTGCCTTCCCTGAATTCCCAGTCAGATCAAGGCCCCCTTGTCCCCACGGCATCCCAAATGTACTGATCACACGTGTGCACACTTGTCAAGTCACCACTGGCCCAAAACACAACCATGAAATTTAACAAATCAGAGAACGTCTTGCCACCTTGCAGAGCCGTGTGGCCTTCCAGGAGAGGGACAGGTGGGGGTCCCCATGTTTCAGCTGAGTAGCTGAGGCCTGAGAGACAGAAGAGCCATGTCTCCCCCTCCATTAATTACATCACTTCTCTGAGCCCGCCTCTCACCTGGTGGTGGGGGAAGAGGGGTGTGTGTGTGGCCCCCAGCCATGCTCCAGGCTCCATCCACGACAGCCCTGTAAGTCCCGTTCTTACGCCATTTCATAGGCTGGGGGGACTGTGGTGTGGGAGAGGAAGGCCATTGTGCCGGAGGCCACAGTTCGGAGAGGAACTGGGACTTAGCCCAGGCAGTCGAGCTGGAGAACTGGACTTTTTCAACACTATTCCAGACGTTGCTTAATTCACAGTGATCTGGGCTCTCTGTATCCTTGGTGATACAATCACAACAGAGTATTAAGAGTCCTGACTCTGTCCACAGAGCCAGGCCCTGCTCTGGCCTTGTCCTTGCTCATCAGGACACTCACCCCAGCCTCCTCCAGGCCTCCCGTCCACAGTCAGGGTCACTGCATCATCCCTGGCCTCTAAACTGACCCGTGCTCCCCCTGCCCAAAGACCTTTCCCAGGCTGGCCTGTCCCTGTCCCAGCCACACCACACTCGGGGCCGCCCTCTGCTGGGCCCAGACACTGCCCAGCCCTGCCCTTCCAGTCTGGCGGAAAACAGACCTTGACCTTGAAGGGCCACAGCCACGTTCCCCTCCTCGCGGGTTCCAGATATTTAGTGTAATCCTCACAACTGTGACACCATGGACTGGTGTCCTGAGACACCATGAAGGGAGTCTCCTCCCCACACGGAAGCAGGTTCCACGCTGGAAGCTGCCCTGAGACCATGAGTCCCTCTCCCTGCATGGTCTGCCCCTCCTGTGTCTGCCTGGCCCTGGCTTGTCAGTCTGCGTCCCCTAGTTCATGTCCCCGATTCCTTTATTGAGCAACTACTGTGTGCCAGGCTCTGCTGTAGGTGCAGGGAAAGGGACCTGTGCTATGTGCTCCTGATGGAGGTGGGAGCTGAGCAAAGAGTGGGGGGCGGGCAGAGGCAGGGAGCCTCCCTCGGAAGGAGGTGTTTGACCACCCCCCAGCCTTCTCTTAACCCCACCCACTCACTGCCTTAGGCAAAGCTGGGGTGCACTTAGCTCCTGATATAGCTCTTACCTCCCCTCCCCAGGCATTATCTGCACCCAGGTTCAGATGCCTGTCCAGGCTGGGGGTAGGGATGCAGAGGTGGGGAACAGGCCAGACTCCACCAACAGGCCAGGGCTTGGCCCAGGAGGCCTCCTAGGTGGATGAATGGGAGGAGATGACGGGAGGGCAGGAGAGAGCGGAATAGGCCGGGGTGAGTGGACACACTTTGTGTGAATGGGGCAGGCATCTGAGAGGAAGAGGCACGCATGGGGCAAGGACGTCTAGGAGGCCTTAGCAAGGAGAAGGCTTTTTTTTTTTTTTTTTTTTTTTGAGAGAGCCTTGAGTGACTAGTGCCCTGAGCAGGTGCAGAGGCTGGGGTGGTGTTCCAGGAGGGGACAGCATGAGCCCAAGTGTGGAGGAGGAGGAGGAGGAGGAGGAGGAGGAAAGTGACAGGAGCTCTCAGGCACTAAGCTCCTAATGTGTGAAAAGGCATTTCATCCTCTCACCGGTCCTAGGAAGTAGATTTTATAATCCCCATTGCACAAATGGGGGAGCAGGCCTAAACTTGACCCCCCAGTCGCAGAGGTAGTAAAGGGTCAGCCGTCAGGACTCTGGCGGTGTGCCAACAAAAAGGGTCAGCAGGGCCGGGGCAGGCACAAAACAAGTCTAAGTCTGCCCGGGGTACTAAGGAAGAGAGCAGTTTGGGCGCTCTCCTCTTGGGTTGATAGTGGGGGCCGCTGAGCTCTGGCCAGAGCCCTTCCCCGCCCACTGCTCTGTGCAGCAGTGGAAGGCCGGCCTGTGGGGGCTGAGAGATTGGCTCCAGCCACCCTCACCCAGCATGGTTCCTGGAAGGTGGAGCACAGAGCCTCTGGGCACCTGCCAGTAGAGCTCAATGCCAGCACGGCCTGGAAACTTCTAACAGGTTTAGAACTTGTTTTTGGGCAGCAAAGGTGTAAGGTTGACAGAAACAATTATGGATTTCACTGAAGGAGGAGATGCTGTGTTCTAAATGGCCACCGTGCCCCTGGGCTGTGCTGGGTTACTGTGATGCAGGCTTGTTCTCACCTAGTCCTCAGGACCCCTGTGCCCATGTTACGGAGGAGGACACTGAGGCCCCGAGACGCTGAGTCTAGGCCCAGGTGGCTCAGTGCAGGAGCCCCCAAGCTTGCCAGATTCCCTCAAGGGGATCCCAATTGAAAAGAGAGGCACAAGGCCCTTGCCGCAGGGAAGGAGGAACTACAAGAAGTCATCACAAAAGCACTTGGTACAGAAAAACTACAATGTTTTTAAAATTGTGCATGCAAAGAACTAACACAAGAGAAGACAGTAAGTTACTTTGTTATCAGTTCATACATTCAAAATGTAGAAAAACAATTTATCTTCATAGCGTCAAGGTGAACAGTTCACTTAATCATTTCCTATCACAGTTAAATTTTTAATAAAGGATTTCTTGATGTTTTATTTTCTTAAAAACCCCAACAGAATGCAGTGGGGCTTTTCAGTGTTAGTTATGTTTACCTACCATAGCTGAAGCGGAAAGTCCCCTAAAGAACAGGCCAACTTCCAGGATGACAGGAGAGGAGAGGTACCCCCTCAGGGTTGGGAGTGGTCCTCAATGGGTCACCCTCCCTTGCCTAACTGGCATCCATACCCTTGTCACTAAGCACAGAGTCAGGCCCATGTGGAGGAGGGCTCAGCTGAAGGAGTGAGGGGCTGTGGGTACTTGGCTATTAGGTGCCTGTCAGAAGCGAGACCCCAGGACTACCTCCTCTGCAACATCACAGAACATCAGTGTCCTTCCAGGCCCAGTGTCAGGCCGGGAGGACCGGGGAAATTGCCCTCTCCAAGAACCAGTCCCCACTGCGTCCATCCTCCTCTGGGCCAGTGGTCACAAGAGTGCGGGTTTAAGATTATCTGCCGGGGATGGGGGGATGTCAACCTGTGCTGTGGAGCGGCCCACACCTGCCTCTCCCCCTGCAGGCAGGGCAGCACCTGTGAGCTGTTTACACCATGGCCACTCAAATGATCATTTGCATAATTATTATGTTTAGTGTCCTCCCCACTTGAGGTCAGGCTCTGGGAAGTCAGGGCTGTGTCTTTCTCGTCCACAGCTGGATCCCCAGAGCCCAGCAAGATACTTGACACATAGCAGACAGTCAAAGAATATCTGTCAAATGAGCAAATCAACACGTGGGTATGGCTGAATCATGAACAGGCACCACAGCTCAAAGAATACATTGAAAACCACAGAGAGCCCAGCCCTCTTGGCTCAGGGTGGGTGGACACGACGGAGACTTCATATTTATTTAGACTGAGGAGAAGCAGACTTCGAGTCCTGGTTCCACTACTTCAGAGCTATGAGACTGAAGGCAGATTAACTTTTCCTCTCTGCAGTAAACTATCAAATATGAGAGGAGGCAGAGACATGTGGCCAACAACCCCCACGTGACAGGATTTCCACAAGAACTAAGATCACCACCTCGGAGCATTTAGTACAGGGTCTGGTACACAACAGTCACTTAGCAAGTAATGGCTTTGCCCTTCTGCCTCATCGGGAACCTGCCTAGGATGACACTGTTTCAGAGTAGGGATGGATCAGCCTTGTACTGTTTGGGAGGAGAGGAGAGGAACTGGCCAACAGTGGTCTTCAGGTATGCATGTTAAGTTTTAAGGGTGACCACTAAAATAAGAGAAAGGGAAAATACATGAATTCTAAACTAGAGGGGCGTCTGGGTGCCTTAGTCAGTTAACTGTCTGCGTCGGCTCAGGTCATGATCCCAGGAGCCCTACGTTGGGCTCCCTGCTCAGCATGGAATCTGCTTCTCCCTCTGCCTGCCATTCCCCCTGCTTGTGCTCTCTCTCACTTGCTCACTCTCAAATAAATCTTTTATTAAAAATTATAAAATAGTAGATAAGGGAAATGGAATAAGGAAATCAATGAAAAAGATGACAGGAAAGAGAAAGAATAGGCTGCAAAAAGTCAGGCAAAGAAAAAGCACAAAATAACAGAATAATTCCCAACATACTAGTAATTATAATAAATGTAAATGGACTAAACTTCCAGTTAAAAGACGGAGATTTTTAAGACTATATTAAAAACGAAATCCAAAAGACACACCTAAGACAGCAGGTCAGTATGGATGAAAACAATTAAGATGGCAAATGTTAACAACAAAAACAAAAACAAAAAAAACAGTTAGTTGGAACCAGTTCCATCACTGAGGGTTTCAGCACGTTGGCATTGTCACCCAGGCCAAAAGGTGTGCAGGTACACATCAACTAACACAAATTGCTCTCCAAATCAGACCCTTGTCCATTCTGGCCCATTCACTCAACACACTTGGCTGAAGGTGGCCAGGAACTAGGGGACAGGGAATGTGGAAACCATCCAGATGGTGTCCACTCATAAAGACTCAAAGCCTAGTGAAGGAGAAAGATGCATTAAGCCAGTATGGTAAGAGAATGTGCGTGACACATTAGTGATCAGGGAAACATGGGGGCTTACTGGGGGAAGGCAACTGAAATTTCTCAGAGAGCAAGGATGAAGATAGCATCCCAGGCAGAGGGCATAGCCTGTGCAAAGGCAGAGATGTTGGGCACAGCACAGCAAGCGTGTGGAACTCACACATCTCCCTGTGGCTGGAGTAGAGGAGAGGCACTGGGACAGTCCTACAGGGCCTCTGACCCCAGGTCGAGAGTGATAGGGAGCCATGGGAGGACTGTGAGCAAGGATGTGGTGGTGTCTGAACGACATGTTAGCCAATGTAGAAGAAAGATGCTGAGGAAGAAACTGGATGCCCAGACTTGGACAAATGGTCATGATCACTATGAGCTGAATCAAAAATTTTAAATATATATATTTCTGCATGCTTGCCATGTCCTAAGCACTCTAGATCTTGTCCAAGTCTCACAGTAATCCTGCAGTACCTATGAGGAAAGTGGGCTCAGAGATAGTAGGACACTCACCACAGGTCACACAGCTGGTCAGCAGTGAAGCCAGGATTCAAACCCAGACCCAGCAACTCCCCACTAGGCTGTTCCCCCAGGCATCCTGCAGAGGAGGGAGAACTGACTGGAATCCTGGTAAAAATAAAAGCCCTCACTATTTAAAGCAACCCAACAGCACATCTTCAATAAAACCAGGCTTCCCTTTGCAGCAACACCCCCGTCCTGCTTAGCTCTCAAGTACATTAGTAAAGTGATTGGAGGGACCCCCCCACCTTGGAGATGCCCCTCATCTCCCTTCACACACACCCTTCCCATCACTCCTGAGACAAAGCTCACAGAGCAGGAGCAGCCTCTGCCAGCAAGCACCTTACAGACATACGGACATACGGACATATGGACATACGGTAGTTGTGGTCTCTCCATCCAGAGGACCAGGGAGATGTGGGCTGGAATCCCAGCTGTGTACTTCCCAGTGGGCACGGTGGGATTCCCTACTGAGTCACTGGACCTCACTGAGCCTCAGCCTCCGGGTACACACCCCAAGTCTGCGGCATCCTCGTTGTGTGACTTCACTGAGCCAGTTCCCTCTCTGAAAAGTAAGCCTGACAACAGTCTGCCTTGCAGGGCTGGTGGGGGACACCTGAGGTGACAAACGAATGCCCAGCCCAGAGCCTGGCATTTGTCACCTCATCTCAGTGAGCACCTGCAGTGCCAAGTCCTGTGCTGAGCAAATGTCAGTGATTCCCTTGAGTCTCAGGGACAACTGTAAGGTCGACATCACGATGCCCTTTCACAACGAGTGCCCCCCCCCATTTGCACCTTCGGAACTGCTTTATCCCCATGCAATAAAAAGCAGTGGCTGAATGAATGAATAAGGGACATTTGGGCTGCTCCAAGGGAGTGAGCAGGAATTTTCCAGGCAGACAAAAAGGGAAGGACATCCTGAGAAGAGAGCAGCATAAGCAAAGATAGTTCTAGGAGTGGTTATTGACTGAAATGTCACCAGAGTGAGGATTGCCAAGGGCAGGGGGCTGTGCAGAGGGGAGGGGAGAGGGGAGCAGAAGTCGGCCAAGCAGGGCTGAATTTCCTCTGAGAGCACTGGGGAGCCACGGAGGGCTGCAGGCCTGCCTTCCACCAGGAAGCTGGGCTGGGGGGCTGCACTGTGAACAGGGACCCTGGAAGGAGGGAGGAGCCAGACGGGCACACAACGCTTTCCTGCTCAGCTTGCAAATGGGTTCCCGGGGACCTGGGGAGGCCCCAGAGCTAAGTGCCATGGAGACTAGGTGAGGGCGAGTTGTCTCTGGCCCCTGGACCAGCGGCCCTTTTGTTCTGGATTTCTAGGTCCAAACTCTCAAGTCTAACCTTTTAAGAGCCCACCGCATTCCCCCCCCCCCGCCCCCCTGGTGATTAGCGATGACGGGATCCTCCTCCTGCTGCCGCAGTCGTCGTCACTATTATTTTAATAGAACCTGCGGGCGAGTGAGGGCCTGCTTTGTGCCGCGTCAGCGTTTCCCAGGGCAATGATAAAAGGCACCCTGCGAGGAGGGTTCTGTGCCTGTGATGTTTGGGAAACCCAGAGTGGAGCAAAGTGGAACCGTCCTTCCCCACAGGACTTCTCGGACTTTCCGCTCACAGCAGTGGCGCCTCCAGGAGGGACTGTGCGGCTCCAGACGTGTTTGATCAGGGAAGCTTTTTGTTGCTGCTGTCGGATATCACCTCATGGGATTAGCCCGGTCTCCCCGGTGCTCCTCCTAGGAGGGAACCGAGGCTGTAGCCACACACGGGACCACAGGAGCCAGGTCCCAGGGCCTCTCAGGGTCCTGGGGCTGCGGCCCCAGTCTTGGGTACACACCCTGTCGCCTGGAGAGACCCCAGGCCAGCCCTCCTCGAGGCCATCCTGCCAGCGTGTTCTGCTCCTTCCCCTGGATCCCCCCACCTCCATCCCAGATCCTGCAGGTGCCACCAGAGAGCTTTAGACCAGATTCCTACATCTGATAGCATTTACTGGGGTTTCGTCCCACTCTAAAAGTTAGCCATGTTCACTGCAGGAAATTAGAGAAGGCAGAAGCGTATTAAGGAAAATAAGTAATTGACCCTGGCAATTCCATCCCAATGTCCCAAAGGAGGTATCACCCTGGTAAATAATTCTAGATAGCCATGAAATTTGTTTCTGAAGCATGTATCACGAAAAGGGAAAATACAGTGTAATACTATTTTTTTAAGTTTCATTTTTATTTAAGTAATCTCTACTCCCAACATGGGGCTCGAACTCACGACCCCAAGATCAAAGAGTCAGACACTCTACTGACTGAGCCAGCCAGTCGCCCCTACACTGTAATACTACTACTAAGGGAAATTCAGGGCCAAGGAGGAAATATCATGTCACCAAAATTTTGTGAAATATAAAAAAAGGTGAAAAAGAGCTATATCCCTGCATTATATGCAGGGAAAAAAGATTAGAAGGATGTATACCAAATTGTTAATGTAAGTTAATATAAATAGAGGTACTTTGGCTCATTTTTCTTTTCCTTTTAAGACTTTTTCCTGAAACTAATATATATTACCTTTTTTTTAAGATTTTATTTATTTATTTGACAGAGATCACAAGTAGGCAGAGAAGCAGGTAGAGAGAGAGGAGGAAGCAGGCAGAGCCTTTAACCCACTGAGCCAGCCAGGTGCCCCAGTATATATTACTTTTATCATTGGCGGGGGAGGGGGGCATATGGAAATCTGCTTTGTTATTCTAATGTCCACTGAGGCCCCGCCTGCAGGAGATTTGAGCTGATGTCCCTTCTGGGTCCCTACTCTGAGCCGGGTGTTTCCCCCAAACTCCATCCCACTGTTCCTGGAAACCATTCACATGATCTGAGAATCACAGAGTTGTAACAGCCCAAAAGTATCTCATTTCTCCCTTTCACCCTGAGCCCACAATGACTCCTTCCTCAGGCCAGTTGTCCAGGGCTGTTCTCCTCAGGAATCTGGTTTCCATGGAGGGAATGGCCCCAGGGCAGCATTCTGAGCCCTGGAGGGGGCCTGGACTCTGATGATAAGGGCACAGACAGCTGGGGGGTGACAGTATGGGAGCTGGGTGTCGAAGGACAGATGGCAGGAGGCCAGAAAGTGCAGAAGGTCTTCCTGGCAGAGGGAACAGCAAGTGCAGAGTCCCAGAGGCTGTGTTCTGGGACCTGCCGAGAGCAGGAAAGGGCAGAGGGGGTGACGCTGGAAGAGGAAGGGGAGATTGTGCCAAGCCCATCGATGCCACTGGAGGGCGGAGACTGTGTCTTATTATGGGATGGCACTGTCGGAGTCATTCCTGGTCATCAGTGTGGAGTGGGAGAAACCTGCGCTGGGAATAATGGGGTTCCTGGAGGCACTGGGGGTGTGGGCATAAATAGGAGTCTGGGGCCGGATGTCCAGGTGGGAGAGGAGGCGGCTGAGGTGGGGCTGGGCCATGGGATGGAGAGGAAGGGATGGGACAAGGAGTCGTGAGCAGAGGGGCCGCGGGGGACTGCTGGGCCCCAGCGTGTCAGGCTCACGTCTCTGATTTTTAGTTAGATGGTGCAGTAAGGGGTTCTCTGCCCCAAGAGTCGCCCTCCCCAGGCTCTGTCCCAATGGCACACACGTTACTGAACACCAACAACAAGCCCCCCCCCCCCCGCACACTCTCTAGTGATCACACTGTGGCCTCCAAAGTGGCTCTCATTCTCCCTTCACAGCCAGCCCTGGATGGGAGGCCCAGAGAGTCCAACCAGCAGGCCCCATAGCCAGGAGAGAGGGGAATGGGACGAGAACTGGGCTCTGTCTTCACAGCGCATATGATGTCCCAGCCACTGGCCACCTCCGTGGGCCTCCATTCCTGCCTTTCAGAAACAGGCACTAACAGTCCTATAGGTCCTGGGATCGAGCCCCGCATCGGGCTCTCTGCTCAGCAGGGAGCCTGCTTCCCTTCCTCTTTCTCTGCCTGCCTCTCTGCCTACCTGTGATCTCTGTCAATTAAATAAAAAAATAAATTTTTACTTATTTGTCTTTTTTTAAGTAGGCTCCGTGCCCAGCATGGAGCCCAATGCAGGACTTGAATTCACGACCCTGAGATCAAAACCTGAGCTAAGATCAAGAGTCAGACACTTAGCCACTGAACCACCCTGTTGCCCCTAAAAAAAGTTTTTAAAAATGCTTTTCTACCTAGGATAAAAGTAATTTGGGTTCATTAAAGAAATAAGGGTTACCTGGGTTGCTCAGTGGGTTAAGCCTCTGCCTTCGGCTCAGGTCATGATCTTAGGGTCCTGGGATCGAGCCCCGCATCAGGCTCCCTGCTCAGTGGGGAGCCTGCTTCCCCCCTCTCTCTGCCTGCCTCTCTGCCTATTTGTGATCTCTGTCAAATAAATAAATAAAATCTTAAAAAAAAAAAGTAAATAAAAAGTTGCCCATAATCCCCAACAGCTGGACTTCACTGCCAAGAAGAGCCTGGAGTACGTACTTACGGTCTTTTTTTGGTGTGTATAGGAGTACACCTAATTCCTCAGCTTCTTTTTAAAATTCTACAAAGTCACAGGTGCCTGGCTGGCTCAGTCAGTGGAGCACGCAACTCTTGATCTCAAGGTTGTGAGTTCGAGCCCCACACTGGGTGTAGGGATTATGTAAAAATTCAAACTTTAAAGAAAATAAAATCCACATAGTATGCTCTCTGGAGTTTTCTATTCCCCCCCCCCCCAACTATTATAACGCAAGCATTCCCCAGGGCATTAACTAGCCTTCAGAAAAGCCATCTGATGGCTACATGGTCGGTCACACCTCAGTGTGCCCCGCACTGGGACTACTAAGGAGAATCTGGTAAGATTCTGCCTGCCATGCCCAGCCCAGCACCGCCCCTCCTGTGGCCCCTCGGGCCCTACCTGGAAAGGCTGCAGCCAAGCTCAGGGGTTAAGAACGGGGACTCTGGAGTCCCCTCAGACTATGGTCAACCCGAGATGACCTCAGCCGGATCGCAAGTCTGTCATCTCCTTCTCTGTGACCTTGGGCGAGTCACTGCACCTCTCTCTGCCTCCCGCTAAGACGGAGATAAGTCATAATCCCTCCTGTGAAACCCTTGAGGCCAGATGTTCTGACATCCGCTGGTAAAAGGTGAGGCCCTAACGTCCAGCACATATTTTATACTCCTCCCCCACCTCTACCTCTTAGCAAGTGTGGGACTATTTCCAGAGTAAAGTGTTTGAACAGTCACATGAGTGGGCTCAATAAAAAGCTCTAAATTAGCTCCACGTGAGTTCTGATCAGGCTGTACCACCGTATGGCATTTGGTGCCAAAGTCAGGGAAAATCTTCTGGTTTTTGGAGCTTTGTGGATTTCATAGTTCCAGATATTGAGTAAGTACCTACCTCGTAGGACAGTTTGGCGGATTAAATGAGTTGTTGCCCATAAGGCATTTAGAATGGTGTCTGGTGCCCAAGAGGGACTCAGTACCTGTTAGCTGTTGGTGTGAGTATTTTTCATCTTTTTTTTCCTGAGGTGTAATTTACATATAACAAAATGCCCCTGTTTTCCGTACAGTTTGGGGAGCTTTGGCAGTCTTATTCATCCAGACAGCCACCACCCCAGCTGAAAACCTTTCCATCACCCCAGAAGGTTCCCTCGTGCCCTTTGCCAGCCTGGCCTCCACCCCTGACCCCGCCACACTCAAAGACGACCGCTTAGCACAGGTCGGACGCGGAACGGACACGACCCTACCGCCGGCGCGCCTTCGTGTCCGGCTTCTCTTGCTCGACAGGACGCCCCGCCGCTAAGAGCGGCCGTGTGTAGGGACAGTTGCTTCCTCCTCGGTTGACCGTGTGGGTCCCTGAGCGGCGGACAGACCTTCGGGTCGCGTCTGGTTAGGCCGCCGCAAACCCGGGAAGGACTACGGCCCTCCTCTCCCGCCGGGGAAACACGCGAGAAGAGGCGGGCCCAGCGGTGCCACGTGCGTCACGTGTGTTGCGTCTGCCTCGGGGAGAAACAAAGGGTTTCCCAAGGTAGTCTTCGGGGTTACAGGCCCCGGGGGGCGGGGCGGGGCGCGGCTCTGCACTCGCGTGGGGCCGGGGGTGGGGGGTGTGCCGGGCGCAAGGGACTCCGGCGTGATTAGCCGCCGCAGGGGCCGCGCTGACGGTGTCTCCCCTCCCCCACCGCAGGTGATCCGCACCGACACGTTCAAGCACCTGCGGCACCTGGAGATCCTGCAGCTGAGCAAGAACCTGGTGCGCAAGATCGAGGTGGGCGCCTTCAACGGGCTGCCCAGCCTCAACACACTGGAGCTGTTCGACAACCGGCTCACGACGGTGCCCACGCAGGCCTTCGAGTACCTGTCCAAGCTGCGGGAGCTCTGGCTGCGCAACAACCCCATCGAGAGCATCCCCTCGTACGCCTTCAACCGCGTGCCGTCCCTGCGGCGCCTGGACCTGGGCGAGCTCAAGCGGCTGGAGTACATCTCGGAGGCGGCCTTCGAGGGCCTGGTCAACCTGCGCTACCTCAACCTGGGCATGTGCAACCTCAAGGACATCCCCAACCTGACGGCCCTGGTGCGCCTGGAGGAGCTGGAGCTGTCGGGCAACCGGCTGGACCTGATCCGCCCGGGCTCCTTCCAGGGCCTCACCAGCCTGCGCAAGCTGTGGCTCATGCACGCCCAGGTGGCCACCATCGAGCGCAACGCCTTCGACGACCTCAAGTCGCTGGAGGAGCTCAACCTGTCCCACAACAACCTGATGTCGCTGCCCCACGACCTCTTCACGCCCCTGCACCGCCTGGAGCGCGTCCACCTCAACCATAACCCCTGGCACTGCAACTGCGACGTGCTCTGGCTGAGCTGGTGGCTCAAGGAGACGGTGCCCAGCAACACGACGTGCTGCGCCCGCTGCCACGCGCCCGCCGGCCTCAAGGGCCGCTATATCGGCGAGCTGGACCAGTCGCACTTCACCTGCTACGCGCCGGTCATCGTGGAGCCGCCCACGGACCTGAACGTCACCGAGGGCATGGCGGCCGAGCTCAAGTGCCGCACGGGCACCTCCATGACCTCCGTCAACTGGCTGACGCCCAACGGCACCCTCATGACCCACGGCTCCTACCGCGTGCGCATCTCCGTCCTGCACGACGGCACGCTCAACTTCACCAACGTCACGGTGCAGGACACGGGCCAGTACACGTGCATGGTGACGAACTCGGCCGGCAACACCACCGCCTCCGCCACGCTCAACGTCTCGGCCGTGGACCCGGTGGCTGCCGGCGGTGCTGGCGGCGGGGGCGGCCCGGGCGGCCCGGGCGGCGGCGGGGGCGGCAGCGGCGGCTACACCTACTTCACCACCGTGACCGTGGAGACCCTGGAGACGCAGCCGGGAGAGGAGACCCTGCAGCCGCGGGGGACGGAGAAGGAGCCCCCGGGGCCCACGACGGACGGTGTCTGGGGCGGGGGCCGGCCCGGGGACGCCGCCGGCCCCGCCTCGTCGTCCACCACGGCACCCGCCCCGCGCTCCTCGCGGCCCACGGAGAAGGCGTTCACGGTGCCCATCACGGACGTGACGGAGAACGCCCTCAAGGACCTGGACGACGTCATGAAGACCACCAAGATCATCATCGGCTGCTTCGTGGCCATCACGTTCATGGCCGCCGTGATGCTCGTGGCCTTCTACAAGCTGCGCAAGCAGCACCAGCTCCACAAGCACCACGGGCCCACGCGCACCGTGGAGATCATCAACGTGGAGGACGAGCTGCCTGCCGCCTCGGCCGTGTCCGTGGCCGCCGCCGCCGCCGTGGCCGGCGCGGGGGGCGTCGGCGGGGACAGCCACCTGGCCCTGCCCGCCCTGGAGCGCGACCACCTCAACCACCACCACTACGTGGCGGCCGCCTTCAAGGCGCACTACAGCGGCAACCCCAGCGGCGGGGGCTGCGGGGGCAAGGGCCCCCCAGGGCTCAACTCCATCCACGAACCTCTGCTCTTCAAGAGTGGCTCCAAGGAGAACGTGCAAGAGACGCAGATCTGAAGCCGCCAGGCGGAGGGGGGGGCGGTGGGGGAGACCAGCCCGGGGCTCGGGCCATACCAGGACCCTCCCCGCAGCCCCAGCCCCCCGCGCTGGCGCCCGGACCTTGCAGGGAAGGTCGGGGAAGGAGGGGTCGCAGCCCCGCCCGCGTTCGGACCCCAGGGCGGCTCAGCCCCCGCACGAGGACAGGGCGGGGCTCCAGGAACCGGGCCCCCGCGGTTCTGGCCGCACCCCCCCACCCCAAGCGAAGGGAGGGGCTGCGGGATTCCGGAGAAGTGGCTGGAACCCTCCGCTTTTCCTCCTCGAGCTCTCGACCGACCCATCCCGGCCCTCCGCCTTCCAGGGGAGAGCGGAGCTTTTCGGGGGGTGTCCTTTCCCCTCATCCCCAACGACCTTCCTTTTACGGTTCATTTTTTGCAGTTTGACGCCTGTCCCCCCTCCCGCCCCTCCGCCCTCGAAACTGAAGAGACAGACGCGCGGTCAGAGCCTCCAGACACCCTGCCCTGCCCCCTTCACCCCCAGCCCTCACCTGGCCCACAGACTCTTTTGATACTGAAGGGAGGTTTGCGTCAACGACTACCTGCTCTGTAATTACTTTAAAAAAAAAAAAAAAAAAACACGGAAAAAGTAAAAAAAAAAAAAAATTTCTTTTTGGGTCATGAAAGCATGGAGGACAGAGAAAACAGTGAATGCGGGCAGGGGTGCAATGAGAATGGAAAAGTCAAGTGTCACAGGCCCGCCCAGAGGGTCGCAGGTGTCAGCACCTCTGGGGGCTCTTAGGCTCCTCACCCTTGACCCCAGGAGCCCCAGACAGGGCTCAGGCACCCAGCACCCCCCCGATGTTCTGAGGCCCTTGTCCCCACCCCACCCTCACTCATGCGGGGGGCCGGGGTGGGGGGGGCGCGGGTAGGGTGGTCCAAAGGTTGGGGCCGGGCAGCTCCTAGAATCAAGGTGTGGGCAGGGCCCTGCTCCCTCTGGAGCCTGTGGGGGAAGATCCTTCCCTGCCTCCTCCCGCTAAGCTACCGTCCAGTTTCCCCATCCTCTTCCTTCCACCCACGCTCCATCTCTCTGTCCAAATTTCCTCTTTTTTATAAGGACACGGGGCATACGGAATTAGGGCCCACCCTACGCCAGCAGGGCCTCATCTTAATTCAATCATCTGCAAAGACCCTGTTTCCATATTAGGTCATTCACGGGTCCTGGAGGTCAGGACTTCAGCATATCTTTTTAGGGGAAACAGTTCAACTCAGAACAGAGCCAAAGCAGACGTGTCCATCCCCTCTGCAAACCCCCAAGCCACTGCCGGGAGCCAGAGAGTCAGGCCAAAAGGGGGAAGGCAGGCCGGGCCCAGGGAGCTACTCTGCCTTCTGGCTTACACAGAGCCATGGGGGGACGGGAGCTGGAGGGGGCCGTGCAGTAACTCAGAAGCTCAGGGTCTCACACACCGCCCTGGGAGGGAACAGGCGTCAGCGGGTGGGAGCGAACCCCAGGGGTCGGCCAGGCAACCCCGCCAGGGCTGCCGTCTTACGCTGTCGAGGCCCGCAGAGGGTCCACTTGGGGCAGACGTGGCCCATGGACACACAAGGCTGGGCCCTCTTCTTCCTCTCGGCCCAGCTGGGCCCCCACACTTGGCAGGCCCGGGTCCTGTGTGCTATGTGCCCCCTTTGGTGGCTGCGTGCGCCCACATCTCCTGTCTCCCCGACTTGGGACTCCTACTAAAGCACCTTCTTCCCTTAGGGGCCGGACAGCGCCCACCTCTGTGATGGCCGTCTGGGGTCTCTGCTCCTGCCTGTCGACCTGGGACTCTTGGAGCCCAGCGCCCTGTCACTCCCTTTCATGCTCTTTCTCTCCCGCCCTCTTTCAGCGCGATCCTGGTTGCCATGGCAATACCGCGGCGGGTACCAGGTGGTGGCTGGGGGCCGGGAGCCGCGCGGCCGTGGCAGCTTCCAGCCTCCGCCATCTCCGAGGCCAGGCACCTGTGGGGCGCCTTGGCTAGGCCTCATTTGCGGGGGCCTCAGGGCCTCCGCAGGCCTCGCGGACTTCTCCGTGGACAATGGGAGGTGGGGGATGGGGCGCGGGTGGGAGCAAGAGCGTGGTATTGGGGGGCCTGGCGGTGTGGTGGCTGGGAGAGGAGTGGATGAAAGGTGAGAAGTCAAGGTCAACTAAGGAGACCAGGTTGGAGCCGGGCTGGGGACGGGGCTGCAGGGCTGCAGGGAGCCAGACTCCAGCTCCTGCTGCCTGCAGGAGACGGGGCACCACCAGGCCAGGCCTCCCTGGGAACTTGGGGTGGGGAGGAGCTGCAGGCCTGGCCCAGCTGGGGACAGAATGGCAGCCAGCCCAGAGAAGGCAGGGCGGGGTTGGAGGGCTGGAGGTCCAGGGAGAGGCCCGGAGACAGCGACAGGATGGAGGGAGAGAGTCGGGGACAGAGCTAAAGAAGGAAAAGATGGAGGAGGAATGTTGACAAGAAACACGGGTGCCGAGACATGGGGTTGGGGGGTGGGTTACAGGCCCGAGGGCGGGGACCGGAAACTCCGGAGCAAGGGACAGACTGGGAGCCCAGAGTCCCCAACATCCTCCCTTCTCCCTGGCTCCCATCCCTCTCTACCCCCACCCCAAGCAGGATGCAGTTTCCATGACAACTTGGCTGGCCAGAAAGGGGGGCTGGGGACTGCAGAGGAAATTTTCCACATCAGCAGGAAGGGAGGAGGGTAGAAAACAGAGAAGGAAGAGGCTGGGTATAGTGGGTAGTGGGGGGCCACGTGGGGTCCTGGAACCCCAAGTCGTTGTCTCCACTGCCCCAGGATCCTCACCCCCAACCCCCAACCCCAGCAAACCTACACCCTCTCCACTGGGCCACTGTGGGGAAGGGGGAAGGTTCTGGAGAGGATCAAGGGTCAAATGTCCAAAGATCAGCCACTGCCCAGTCCTCGAGGGGAGGGGGCAGCGAGCCGCTGACCAAGCTCAGGCCTCACGCAGACCACCAGATTCAAGGGCATGGCTCTCGACCGGGTCCCGAGGAGGGTAGGAGTGGTGGGCTACGGCCGCCTTGGTGAGTCACTGACCCTCTGGGGCCTCTTCTGCAGGCCCCGTCCTGAACCCCCCAAAGCCCTTTGCCCTCCACAAACACACCTTCATGTAGGTCTTCATCTGCACCTGGCTCTGCTTCTGTGTCTGCCTGAGCACCATCCACTTCTCACCACTGGCCCCATCGCCCCCTCCCTCTGGGTCCCTGCCACCTTCCTCCTGGGTGCCTGTCCCCTCCCTCTGGGTCTCTGTCCCCCTCCCTCTGGTCCCTAACCTCCTCCCTCTAGGTCTTTCCCCCTCCCTGTGGTCCCTGTCCCCCTCCCTCTGGGTCCCTATCCCTTCCCCCTGGGTCCCTGTCCCCCTCCCTGTGGTCCCTGTCCCTCTCTCACTGAACATCCCTCTCCCCAGGACAGTCCCTTGTTTCTCACCTGCTGACTCAGGGACCAGAACTGGGCCTAGAACTTGTTTTTGTCTGGAATCGTGACCCAGGGCGAATGGCAGGGAGTGTGCCCCCTTCCCTGCAGCTCCAGAACCTCGCTGCTCTTGGGGAGAGGTCAGTGATCTCACCATGAAAGACTTAGACTCCCTGAAGCTCCTCTTCCGACCTCCCTTAGGCGCTGTGACCTCTGGCAAGTCTCTTACCCTCTCTGGGCCAAATGTGAAACAGGACAAGCCATCCTGCTTCCCCTCTTAGGCCAGGGTGAAGAGTGACAGGCCTCTAGAGACTCTGAGGGAATCGGAGGAGGGGAAGTCCAATACCTCTCCGAGGCCCTCCCCCATCTCTCCCCTCTCCCAGGCACCCTGACCTTGTGGTGGAAGTGGCCCATCCAAAAATAATTCAGGAATCTGGAGCACAAATCCTGCGCTGTGCCAGTCTCCTGGTGAGCCCTGCCCAGTCTGCCTCAGCTCCACCCCGCCCTACAGTGGGGTCCGTCCCCTGACCTCAGACCCTCCCCACCTTCATCCACCCCAGGTGGGATCCCCCTCAGCCCTGGCTGACCAGGCCACAGAGCAGCAGCTCCTGGAGGCCTCGCACCGCTGGAACCACGCCGTGTTCGTGGCCCGGGGGGCCCTGTGGGGCACTGAGGACATCACCAGATTGGACGCAGCTGGGGGCCTCCAGGTGAGGGCCCGCTGGGCTCCCAGTCGAACCAGAGTGGGCCTACAGAGACCCCCGGTCCTGTCACCCTGGCTGTCACTTCCAGAGTCTTCGCGTCACCATGGCCACGCACCCCGACGGCTTCCGGCTAGAGGGACCGCTGGCTGCAGTACCCAGCACTGGGCATCGCACTGTGCTCTATGAAGGCCCCGTCCGCGGACTCTGCCCCTTTGCCCCCCGCAACTCCAACACCATGGCGGCTGCCGCACTGGCTGCCCCCAGCCTGGGCTTTGATGGCGTGGTTGGGGTGCTTGTGGCAGATCTCAGGTGAGCGAACGCTTGCGGGGGTTGGCGCTGGGGCCGGGCCAGCCAGACGGACCCCCCTGCTTGCCCCAGCCTCGCAGACATGCACGTGGTGGACGTGGAGCTGAGTGGACCCCCAGGCCCCACAGGGCGAAGGTTTGCTGTGCACGCCCACAGAGAGAATCCTGCTGAGCCCAGCGCTGTCACCGGCTCTGCCACTGTTACCACCTTCTGGCGCAGCCTCCTGGGTGCGGCCCCTCTCCCCAGGCCCTGGGCCCCATGCTCTGCGGAGTTTGGGTCTCGGGCTCTGTCTGGCTCTGCAGTTCTGTTTCTGTCTCAGTTGACTGATCTTTATTTCTGTGTCTCCTTCAGCTTCTACTCCACGTTTCTGAATCTTGATAGATCTCTGTCCAAGGCTCCTTTCCCTGAGTTTCTGTATTCTCCTCTCGCTGGGAGCTTATAACCTCTCTCACTGTGTCTCGGTCCCCCTCTGGGTCTCAGTCCTTCTCTGTCTTCCTCCACCCCCACCGTGGTCTGTCCCTCCCATCAGGCGTCTGTCTCTCATCTCTCGGACCCAGCGTTTCACTCCCTATATCTCCCCCGCAGGCTGCTGCCAGCTCCCCTCCAGGCCGGGGATCCATCTCTGCTGAGAAGCCGCCTCCTTCCCTAGCGGACACCTTCGTCTCATTTACGTCCCCCCACCACCGCCCTAGCCTCGGTTATCCCCGACCTCCCTGCTGTCTCAGTAAATACTGGAGGCTCTTCTCCCTGCATGGTCTGGTGTCTCTCGTCCCTTGCTTCCCTTCTGTGACGTCACGCTGCGACTTCACACCCGGCTTGGTGCCACCGCAGAGGAAGAGCACAGCACACGAGGGAGCAACACTCCCGGAAGTTATCGCGAGAGCCTACCCACTACATTTCCCAGAATCCTCTGAGCAGGCCTCCCCCAGGGGGCGTGGCCGCGCGCGAAGGCGGAGAGGGGCCGTGGGGGAGGGCCGCCATAGGGCATATTTCCGGGATTCACCGCAGCGGCGGAACTACAGTTCCGAGTTCTCGGGGCGACAGTGGACTTCCGAGCCAAGCCGCCCGGAAATTCCGTACGGAGCAGCGGGCCCTCGCGGGGGCTGCCGGAAGACGTAGTCCGGCACGCGGGGGCCGCCGGGAGCTGTGTGCTTCCGGCCTGGCCAGTCAGCGCAGTGTTGCCCGCTCCGCACTCGGAACCCACAGCCGCCGCCCAGGGGGATGCGGGAGCCCCTGGTCTCGGGGAGCAGAGAGGCAGGCGGGGTGAGGGGCGTTGCCAGGCAACGGGGGAGCGCCGCGGTTGGGGTACGGGTCGGAGAAAGGGCTCTGTTCCTTGGTGTCCGGGGAGGAGGCCCTGTTGCTGAGTTACAGGAGCTGAGAACCCTGTTGTTTGTGATAGGGGAGGGGAGTCTTCTGTTGCTAGGCGACCAGAGGAGACCCCGTTACCTAGAAACAGGGGAGGAGGATTTCTCTATTGCTAAGTAACCAGAGAGGCTTGTTACCTAGTTGGGGAGAGGGTCCTCTGTTGCTAGGTAACCAGAGAGGGAGTCTGTTACCTAGAGACAGAGGAGGGGGGGTTGCTAGGTGACCACCATAGGGACCACTTAGGGATGGGGGGGTTCTCTGTTGCTAGGTGAGGAGAGCCTTTTCACTAGCAGTAGGGGATGTAGGTACCCCACAGCCAGGAGAGCGCCTGGGGAGCAGGCTCAGTGACCCAGTGTCCCCTTAGGCTGCCCTGAGCCCCCACCTCAATGGCAGTGCCCCCAGGGCCTGCTGGCAGGTTGGGCTTCCAGATCCCAAGCCGAGTACCTTTTTCCGTCGCCCCCAAGCAGGAGCCGAGCACGGCATGTCCCAGGCCCCAGGAGCACAGCCGAACGCGCCTTCTGTTTATCACGAACGGCAACGCCTGGAGCTGTGTGCCGTCCACGCCCTCAACAACGTCCTGCAGCAGCAGCTCTTTAGCCAGGAGGCTGCCGATGAGATCTGCAAGAGGTGACCGTCACCCATCCTAACCCCTGGAGAAGCGGGGCTCGTGGGCAGAACCACCAACTGGGTCTCAGCGAGGCAGCGACAGAGCTGCCTCATCACCTGCCTGGGGAACCCTGGGACCAAGAGATGGAGATGCGGCCTCTCACACCTGCCCTTTGCCACAGCCCCAGCCCCAACTCAGGCTTCATCTTTCCTTATCTGGACCTTCATCCCCACATCCCCTCCAGCCTCTCAGCTTCTTGGTTTTCTCCACCAGTCCACGCTCTGCACAGCCCCAGCGCTGAGCCTGCCCTCCACTGCTCACAGCCCTCCCCTGGCTCCCCAGCAGCCCTGGGAGAAGCCCCAGGTCCTGCAGCCTAAATCCAAGGCCCTGCATGCTCTGGTCCCCATCTTCCTCTTCAGCATCATGTCTCACTGCACCGCCAAACCACAGTCCGCCCCAGTCCCCGAGTGGGCGCTGCTGTGATGCTTCTGGGCCTTTGCATGAGCTATTCTTCCTGTCTGGAACAGCTTCCTTCTCTCAGCAGCCTGGAATGTTACTCGTCACTATGCAAGATTTCAAACATCACTTCTTTATTCCTGCTCTCCCTTGTCTCCTCCTCTCCATCCCCACAGCCCCGGCCCTAGCCCAAGCCCATCATCTCCTGGATCCTTCCTCCTGTCAGTAGCCACCCACATGATGCTACACCCAGAGATGACCGTGTCTTCCCCACTCTTGCTTACAGCCCTCTCGTGGACCCCTGGCATCCTCAAGCAGAGTCCCAGCCCCTCAGACTGATTATTACAGAATTTATTCATCTCCTCTGGCATTCACAGCAGCGGTCCATCAACTCTTTTACACCGAGGCTATGCTGGAGACCCAGAGATGAGTCCAGTAGGAGCCCTCCCCTGAAGGAGGCCAGGCAGACAGCTACACAGGAAAATAATACACAGACTTTTCCTCTCCAACCCCTCCCCCTCCCCTGCCCACCAAGGGCCCAGAGAAAGAACAAAGGTGCCACTGTTTGGAGAAGGCAGGATCCAGAGACAAGTGGTGGCAGGGTGGGCCCCCGGAGCTGGGGGATAGCTGCAGGAGAGAGGCTGGGAGACAGGAGCACAGGACAGGTGGCTGGGGTGGAACTGAGGCTAGGAGGCCAGCTGAGGGGCTGAGACTTTATCCTGGGGTGACAGGGAACCAGGGAAGGCTGGGAGCAGGGGAAATGCCAGGTTCAGTGTCGGGTGTGGAAAGAGCCCCTGAGATTGGAGAATGGAGGCCAGATGAGGGTCCCGGGTGGGGGGGAAGACAAGGCCTGACTGGGAAATTTGGCTCCAGGACAGAGCAGAGAGAGGTGGGGACAGAAGGAATCAGGCTTGGGGCTGATAAGCCATTGGGTTGAACAAAGGAAAGAGTCCAAAGACTGGGTGATTCAAGGACCCTGGGCCTCTCCTGCTCTGTGGGGAGGGTGCAACCTTTTCAGGGGCCCCCAACTCAAGCTCTGACTATCCCCCAACCAGGTTGGCTCCAGACTCCCGGCTGAATCCCCATCGCAGCCTCCTGGGCACCGGCAACTATGACGTCAATGTGATCATGGCCGCCCTGCAAGGGCTGGGCCTGGCCACTGTGTGGTGGGACAGAAGGAGGTGGGACCCCAAGCACCGTGTCATGTGTGCTAAGCCTGGGACAGTGGATACAGCGTGACAGCACCCATGTGGGACAAAGCAGAAGAGGGATGGGTGGACAGGAGGCGAGAAAGAAGGGGTAGATGGGTGGATGGTAGGCATGGCTGAATGATGGGTGGATGGTAGACCAATGGGTTGGGAGATGGTGGAAAGATGAGTGGGTGACTGGATGGACAACAGGATGGGCCGAGGGGCAATGACAGAGAGACAGATGGTCATCTGGTGATGAAATGGACGGTAAATTGGTAGTTGGATGTGTTGAGTAGGTGGTGGTTGGCTGATGGGATGGGTGAGTGGTTGGGTGAATGAATAAAGGATGGATGATTGGTAGACAGTGGACAGTGAACAGGTGGTTGGGTAGTTAGATGGTTGGACAGATGGATGGATTGGTAAAGAGTGGTTGAGGACTGGAGGATGGTGGGTAAGTTGCTGAGTTGGTGCCTGGCTGGTTGGTCAGTTGCATCAGTAGGTGGATGATGTTTGGGTGGATGACAGATGGGTAGTTGGTCAGGGGTGGTCACTAGATGGCTGGGAGGTTTGGGTGCACGCGTGATCGGGTGAGTGGAAAGAGACAAAGGTCACGCTGAGGGAGGAGCGTCCTTGGGCAGGCTCGGAGGGCCACTGCTGCCTTGTCAGCCGGGGTCCCACAAGCTCAGTACCCTTGGGCCAGCCAGTGAGCCCAGGACCCTGACGGCAGGGTCTGCACTCCTCCCACACAGGCCTCTGTCCCAGCTGGCCCTGCCCCAGGTGCTGGGACTGATCCTGAACCTGCCATCACCCATGTCTCTGGGGCTGCTGTCCCTGCCCCTGCGTCGGCGGCACTGGGTGGCCCTCCGCCAGGTGGACGGCGTCTACTACAACCTGGACTCCAAGCTGCGGGCGCCCGAGGTCCTGGGGGACGAGGACGGTGTCAGGTGAGGGCAAGGTGACTCTGGGGCTGGGGCAGGGCGCTAGGGCCACGCCCCCCCCCCCAGGAGGCAACACCCAGGCTCCTGGGCCTCAGTCTCCTCATTTCTCTGACCAGGGCCTTCCTGGCGGCCGCGCTGGCTCAGGGCCTGTGCGAGGTGCTGCTGGTCGTGACCAAGGAGGTGGAGGAAAAGGGTTGCTGGCTTCAGACAGACTGACCCCGCAGAGGAGGGAACCAGGCCGCCCAGGCGGTCCCTGTGCGTCCACGGCTGGCCCCTGAGTGCCAGGGAAGGACTAGGCCCCGCTCCTCCTGGACCCCGTGGAGGCCCCAACCCCTTTCCCATACCCCTGCTCAATGCCGCTGCTGCCTCAATAAATCTGCTCGTTTGCTCCCAGCCTGGCCTGCATCTGCCTGGGGGGACCCTTTCCCTCCGGGACTCCCGCGGAGCAGAGAGGCTGGTAGCCAGGCGGGCATTGTGGGGAGCCCGGGAGCCCAAATTCTCCCCCACCTTCCCGCTTCACCAGCTTGGGTGAGTCACCCACCTTTCTGGGCCTCCGTTTCCTCGTCGGGGGCACAGCCGGAAACAGCACAAATCCCTGCTCTTGTGGGCGGGGGGGGGGGGGGGGGGAGAGACCAGGAGCCGATAGGCACAATCTAGAGTGTTCAGTGGGCTAAGTGCTGAAGAGAAAGCAAGTTTCTTCCTGGAGTCTCAGTTCTTCTCCATCAGTGGCTCCAAGGGGGGCCACGCCGCTATCCCCGTGTTCGGCTTCCGGCAGAGGGGAACAAAGGTTGCTAACCTACTGACCTTAAGACAGGAAAGCGACCCCGCGTTATCCGGGCGGGCCTGCGGTCCTGACGGCGGAGGAAGCAGGAGAGGAGAGGCCAAAAGAGACCTGGCGAAGGAAGCATGTCAGAGATGCTACGTGGTGGACAGCTTTGGAGATGAGAAGGGGCCAGAGCGGGGAAGTGGAGGCAGCCCAGACCGGGGCCCCAGGAGGAACCAGCCCTGTCCACACCCTGACTCCAGCCCAGTGAGGCACATTAGACTTCCGGTCTCCGCAAGTGTGAGAGAAGAAACAGCCTTAGGAGCCGGTACAGCATGGGGGGATTCATTTAGGGTAGCGGAGCCCTTGGAGCCCAACTGGAAGAAGGGGAAGGAGGGAGCTGTGGGGGGTGCAGAGGAAAGGCGTTCAGGGCTGAGGGAGCAGCCAGCGCAAAGGCCCTGGGAAGGCTGGTGTGGCCGGAGCCAGGCTGGGGGGGGCGGTTTGAGGTGACAAAGGGGGACAATGGGGGCCCTCAGAGATTTGAGCAGGAGGAGTACAGGCTCCCACCAGGTGTCTTCTTTCCACATTCTCACTGGAGCAGGACCCCCTCCTGTTCTGTGTCCTTCCCCAGGGGCTGGGGTCCCTTGCTGTAGCTTCCCTGTCCTGTTGGCATTGACACTCCTCCCCCACCCCCCAACCCCCACTCCCAGTCTGGTGGGGGCAGCACCTCGGGGGGCACCTCTGCTGATGAAGCCAGGAGCTCACTCTCAGGCTGGGAGGCAGACACTAGGGGACAGGAGCCCCCTCCCCAGTCCTAGTTCAGGGTGGGAGGCTTTAAGAGGGACCCCCAGGGGGCCAGAGGAAGTTGAGGGGACCTGGGGGGAGGACCTGGCCCTCTGCAAAGGGCCAGTGGGAGGAAGGGGGCTCTGTTTCAGACTGGGAGACAACTCTGCAGGAGCCCCGCAATACAAGGGGAGCCGTCGCTACTTGTCACTGACCAGGGACTGACGGATGAGAGTGGGTCCCCACCAGGCCCAGGCCACAGGGCCTCCACAGGGACACTGAGAGCTGGACCTTGTCCAGGACAGCGGGTGGGGGCCGCGAGGGGCGCAGCAGGTCAGTCCTGGGCTCCAAAAGTGCCCTCGTGGGGTGGGTGGTGGGGACAGCCTGGGAGGCCTGGAAGGAGGCTGAGGATCCAGAGGGGAGAGGATGGAGGCCTGAGCCGGGACCCTGGGGAGGGAGAGGAGGGACACAGTCCAGCAGCTCGGCTCTGGGGACAAACGTGAGAAGGAATGAAGAAGGTGCCCAGGCATCTGGCCCTAGGACCCTGGGACAATGCGGCCACCCCCAACAGATGAAGAGTGGTTTGGGGATTGGTGGACATGCCGCACAGTGGGATGTAAGGGATGTGACAAATGGTGGTGGGGAGGGGAAGCCGGGTCAGGGGCTCTGGAGATGGCTTTGGGGGTCTCTGGCCTGTTCCAGGAGGCATGAGTGTGTGTGAGCCCAGGGAGGGAATCAGGTAGAGTGGGGCTTGGGCAAGAGCAGGGTCCCCTTTTAGGAATGGGCAGAAATGGGGGACCCAGAGACAGGGAGGGCACAGGCAGGGAGAGGCAGGTAGGGCCCTCAGAAGATGGGGTGCAGGCACAGCTGGAGGCTTGTAAGGCCCGTGGGTGCTGCTGGGACTGGGGCTTGGCAGGTTCGGGTTCCCAAGACTTCTGGAGGTCAAAGGGCAACTTGTAAAGTAAAAAGTCAAACAGCACATTAGAAACTGCTGGGGTCCCGGGGCACCCCAACTTTGGGGACGGTCCCCACACCCGGCCTGCCCCCTCTGTGCCTCTCCAGCTTGCTCCCTCTCCCACACCTGGGTCTCGGACTCCTCTGTCCCTTGCTTTGTGTCCCTCTCTTTGTCTCCCTTTTTGGATGTTTCCGTGTCTTTCTCAGCTTCTGTCTCCCTGGGTCCTCTGGGGCCCCCTCCTGCCCTCCGTGCCTGTCGCCGGTCCCCTGCGGTCCCAGACAGCCTGGCGGGACTCCCTGAGTGTTTCTATTCTTGGGACTGAGTGACCTCCCCAGGTGCCTTCTCAGCCGTGGCCTAATATGGTCCGAGCGAGGAGCCGAGTAGCCGCAGCGCAGGGTGGGACCTGGGGGCGGCGGGGTCGGTCCCTCCCTCCCCTGCTGCTCTCAGCCCCCCTGGGGCACTAACCCCTCCTGCTCTCCAAGGCCGCGGGGCCTGCGGGCTGAGGGAGCACTCACCATTGGCCCCTCACCATGCAGAGCGCCCCCTGCCCCTTCGCCAGGCGCCGGGCTCCCCGCTGGGGCGGCCGCAGTCATGTGGCAGGTGGCAGGTGCAGGGCAGGGTGACAGCTGTCCCGCGCACCCGGGTGCTGACAGCTGAGGCCCGATTTAGCTCTCGGAGCCCAGGGCTGACCAGATAAGGCAGTGAGGGAAGGTGGTCCCGCCCCCAGGGTGCCCCTTAAATTGCCCAGTTGGGCCTGGGGGGCGGCCGCCGCCGATGTCAGGTGAGAGGGACCGCGCTCCTTCCTCGACTTCTCCGCTGTCCGCCCAGCAGCTGGGCCCTCTCTCTCTCTCTCTCTCTCTCTCTCTCTCTCTGTCCCTGTCTCTTGCCTGCCCCCTTCTCTCCGCATCTCCGTCTGTCCGTCTGTTTTGCTTCATCCCCTCCCCTTTGTCTCTCTCCATTGGTCCTGTTTCTTCCCATTTCTGTCCCTCCCACTCTCCTCCCTCCTCTCCCATTTCTAGATCCCCGCCTGCCCTCCCTCGTCTCTCCTGCTCCCTGGTCTTCCTTTGTCTCTTTTTGTCTCCCCTCCTTCTCTCTCTCCATCTCTGACTCTTCCTCCCACCCACATCTCTCCCTCCTCCCATCTCTCCATCCCTCCCCCTGCTTCTCCTAGCCTCAGTTTCTCTCCCTTTCTCTTTCTGTGTCTCTCAGTCCCTCTGTCTCGAGTCCCTGTTGTTGCCCCTGGCAACCCCCCACCCCTGCCCCCAAGCTCCTGAGGGAGGCCACCAGGCCCTCTGCTGCGGTTTCTGCTCAATAAAGCGGTTCTGTCCTCACTCTCTCGCTCCCCTGTCTCCTCCTTTCCTTGCTCACTCCTCGCCTCTGACCCCTCTGGGTCCAGCCTGCTCCTCCCTCCCAAAAACAGAGCCTGAACGACAGACTGAGCAACTGGGGAGAGACAGAAAGACAGATGGGCAGGGGGGACTCAGAAACAGTGAAACAGAGACCAAAATAGGGGGCCACGGACTTAGAGAGGGGAGACAGTGGGACAGTGGGACGGTGGGATGGCAGGACAAAGAGATGCAGAGAGACGCACACAGTGAGATGGGGAGATGCAGAGACACAGAGTGACTCAGAGACCAGGCAGCGCCCCACCCCCCAGACACAGCAGCCCCTTCCCTGTCCCCAGGCCTAGCCAGGCTGGGGACAATGCGCCCTTGTCCCAGTCGGGCAGCTGGAGGGTGGGCTGGGCCCCAGGGGAGGGAAAGCCACCAGGAGGCCTGCCTTTGGCCTCTACCCTCAGACTCCTCCTTCTCCCTCATCCTCCTCCTGAGCTCCCAGCCTGCTTTCTGCTTTGCCAGGGAAGGAGACAAGCATTTATGCAGCACCTGCTGTATGCACCTGAAATGCCTCCCTGCCTCCTCTGGCACCCCTTCCTCTCCGCTCTCTGCTGTTCTTCCTAAGCTTCTGGCTCCCATTCTTGGAGGAAAGGGGCATTTTTAAAGTTCCTAATGTTTACCAGGCAATTTCTGCACGGCCTCTGCACCTTCTACTCTTTTTGCTCTCCTGTCCCTTCCACCCAGATGCCCTGCACTTCTTCCTGATCTGCCTGGTCTCCTGGGAAGAGAATGCACACTGGTGCAGCACCTACTGTGTGCTCGGAAATTTACACTGTCTCCTCTCCTTCCACACTTTTTTCTCCCTCAATTCCTTTCTTCTCTCTCTCCTGATTTCCTCTCCTTTCTGACTTTCTGCTCCCTCCAGGGTGGGGGGGGGGCAGGGAGGGAATGAACACATATTGAGTACCTACTGTGTGCTGGGTAGTTTACACATCTTTTCTGCCTTCCTCATACCTTCTTCCTTCCTCTTCTCTCCTCTGTCCCCTCGTCTTTCTGGGCTCTCTGCTCTCTTCCAAGGCAAAAACAGACATTTACTGAGGACCTGTGGTAGGACAACCAATTGCCTGTGCCTTCTCTACTCTCCTCTCAACCTCCCATTTCACTGACCTGTGGTCTCTGCTACCCTCTGCTGCTTTCTGCTCTTTGCCAGGGAAGGAAATTGGCACTTATTGAGCACCTATAGTATGCCAGACAATCTCCTTATGCCCCCTCCCCCCTCAATTCTCCGTTTCTTCATTTCTGCCCCATCTGCTCTTTCTGGGGGAAGAGAACAAGCAACGATGGGCCACCTACTGTATATCAGGCAATTAATGTCTCCTCTCATCTCCTCTTGCCTTTATCTCCCTGTCCCTCTCCCTCTACCAGCTTCTCCCTTCCCTGCGTTCTCTAGGCCCTCTCTTGGGGAAGACAACAAGCATTTACTGAGCACCTCCTGTGTGCCCCATGATTTGCCAGTACTGCCTCCTCTGTGTGCATCCTCTCCTTTGCCAGTTCTTGAGGTTACCTCCAACTTCTGGTCTGCCGGCTTTACGGGTTCCTATGCAATCAGCCTCCTTAGCCAACTTTCCTTTCCCCTTGCCTGTGCCTGCACCTTCCTTTCCCTTTTGCTCTCCCCAGCCCCTTAGGAAATCAACGTGCACTTATTGAGTGCTTCCTGGGTGCCCACAGCCTAACCTATACACACTCTCTTCTCATTTCTTCTCCTGGGCCCCTTCTCTCCTCCAGCTTCTCCACTCTTCTCCGCCCTGTCTGCTCTCTCCTGGGAGAGGAAATGGGCATGCATTAAGCGCCTACTGTGTGCTGCTCCTTCATACACCCTGTCACTGCCTCACAAGCTCTGTTCTTCCTTCTCTTCCTCTCTGCTTTCTTCACTCCCCCCGGCTGCTTCTTCTGTGCTCACTACCATGGAGGGTTATGGGCATGTATTAAGCACCTACTGTGTGTCCAGTCCCTTCCCTCACAGCTTCTCCTACTCATTCTCTCTGCTGGAGCTTCCCCTCCCTGTCTTTCTTCTTTCTCCTGGGAAAAGAACACTTAATGAACACCTACTGTATGCCCAGCAATTTGCATCATTGACTTTCTCCTTTGGCTGCTTTTCCTCTATGGTGGTTTCTTCGCTTTCTTTCTGACTTGTCTCCTCTCTCTGGAAGACTGGAAAGGACATTTATTGAGCACCGACTATGTGCTGGGTTCTAAATAAGCACATTCCCCACCCCCCCAATCTCCTTCTCCCTTTACCTTCCTCTCTGCTGCCTCTTCTGTTCCTTCCTGCTCTCAGTGCTCTCCAACAGAAAAGGGCGGGGGCACTAATTAAGCACCAACTGTGTGCTAGGTAATTTACACACACTGACCCCTCTCATTAAACCTTTTATTCTGCCCTGCCCCTTCCACTCCACTGGCTTCCTCTTTCTTTTTCTTCCTTCTCAGTAGTGGAAGTTCTGAATTTTCTAGGCAGAAGGGATGTAGGGCTACTCTAGAGTCTCAGTCACCACCACTGGAGAAGCAGATCGTCTTCCCCTCACAGTGATGGTGACAACAGATTTCAGCTCCAATTTGATTTCCTCGTTAGAAAATAAAATGTGGGTAATAGCCACTCTCTGGTGTAGGGGAGGGACAAGGGGACTGAGTTAAGACCAAGAGAGAAAGTAAGATAGAAAATACTAGAACAGAACATGGGAGGCAGCTAGTGCCCACTGGAGGAGGTGCTGGTTCTTCTGGTCAAGAAGCCGTAAGTTACTCTCTCCCTGCCCTGCGGCCCGCTGCCAGGCTCCCACCGCCTGGAGCAGCAGATAAGGACGAGCAGTCAGGAGGGGAAGGGAACTTTCCTGCCAGTCTCCCCGCCTCTGAGTGTCTGTCCCACTGCAGTTCTCTTGTCTGTTTCTTCTCTCTCTTTCAGACTTCCTCAGACTCTCTCTCCTGCTCTCAGACTTTCTCAAAAACTCTCTCACTCCCTCTCTCTGATTCTTAGACTCTCTCAGACTTCCCCAGACTCTCCATCTCTGACTACCTGAGTCTCCCATGCTCTCACTCTTTCTCTCTCTCACTCTTTCCCTCTCTCTCTCAGACTTTCTCAAACTCTCTCCCTATTTCTCTTAGACTCTTTTTTTCTCTCTCTCTCTCTGTCTCTCAGACTTCCTCAAACTCTCTCAAACTCCCTCTTTTTCTCTTTGACTCAGACTTTCTCAGATTCTCTCAGACTTTGAGACTCTCTCTGACTCTTTCTCTTTCTGACTCTTCCTCTCTCAGACTTTCTCTGATTCTCTCAGACTTTCTCTCAGCCTGTCTCAAACTCTCCCTCTGACTCTCTCTCTGATTCTCTCAGACTCTCTCTCTCAGACTCTCTTAGATTTTTCCTCTCAGACTTTCTCAGACTCTCTCAAATTCTTTCCCTCAGACTCTCCCTCTCAGACTTTCTGACACACACTCTATCTCTTAAGACTCTCCCCCTCTCAGATTCTCTTTCTCTCAGACTTTGTCTCAGACTCTCACTCCCAAACTCTCCCTCTCTGCCTTTCACAAACTCTCTCCCTGATTCTCTTACTCTAACTTTTTCTCTCTCAGACTCTTTCTCAGACTCTATTTCTCTCACTCACACTATACTTTCTGAGACTCTCAAACTCTTTCAGACTCTCCTTCTCTCAGACTCTCTCTCCCTCTTTGACTCTCTCAGATTCTCTCTGATTCTCAGACTTTCTCTCAGACTCTCTCTCCCAATCTCAGACTGTCTCAAACTCCCCCTCTCTCAAACTTACTTTCTCTCAGACTCTCTCTCTCTTTCTGACATTCTCAGACTCTATTTCTCTCTGTCTCAGACTCTCTCAGACTTTCTGAGACTCTCTCTCACACTCTCTGTCTCTCTCAGGCCCTCTCTCCCTCTCTCAGACTCTCTGATTCTCTCAGACTTTCTCTCCCTGACTTTCTCAGACTCTCTTTCTCTCTCAGACTGTCTCAAACTGCCCCTGTCAGACTCTGACTTTTTCAGACTCTCTCAAACTCATTCTCTCTCTCTCTCTCTTTCAGACTCTCCCTTTCTGATTCTCTCAGACTTTCTCTCTCAGACTCTTTCTCCCTCTCTGACTTTCTCAGGATCTCTCTCTGATTGTCTTGCATTCTCCCTCTCTCCCTTTCTCTTTTTCAGACTCTAACTCTCTCAGACTCTCTCAGTCATACTTTCTCAGACTATTTCTCTCTCTCTGACTCACCCAGACTTTCTGAGATTCTCTCTGATTCTCCGTCTCTGATTCTCTCAGACTCTTGTTCTCTCTCACACATCTTTCTCCCTCTTTCTCAGATTATCTCACACTCTCCCTCTCTGACTTTCTCTCCATCTCAGACTCTTTCTCAGACTCTCCCTCTCTCATTCTCTCCCTCAGACTTTTTCACTCTCTCCCAGACTCTCAAACTTTCCTTCTCTCAGATTCTCGCTCAGATTGTTTCAAACTCCCCCAACTCTCTCACTCTCTGACTTCCTCAGACTCTCTCAAACTCTTTCTCTCTGACTCAAACGCTCTGATTCTCTCAGACTCTCTTTTTCTGACTCAAACTCTCTGATTCTCTCAGACTCTCTCTCTGACTCAAACTCTCTCTCAGACTTTCTCAGACTTTCTCTCTCAAACTTTGACTCTCAGACTCTCCTTCTCTCTGTCTGTCTCACAGTCTCCCTCAGACTCTCTCTCCCTCTCTCAGACTCTCTCTGACTCAGATTCTGACTCTCTCCCACTCAGACTCTCCCTCAGACTCTGTGTCTCACTCGGACTCTCAGACTGACTCTCTGACAAACTCTCTCTTTTTCAGACTCTTTCAGACTCTCTCTCTCTGACTCTCTGTGACTCTCAGGCTCTTTCACTCAGATTCTCTCTCTCTTTTTAAAGATTTTATTTATTTGACACACAGACAGAGAGATCACAAGTAGGCAGAGAGGCAGGCAGGAGAGAGAGGAGGAAGCAGGCTCCATGCTGAGCAGAGAGCCTGATTCGGTCGGGCTCGATCCCAGGACCCTGGGACCATGACCTGAGCCGAAGGCAGAGGCTTAACCCACTGAGCCAACCAGACACCCCTCACTCAGATTCTCTCTTACACACACACACACACACACACACACACACATACTTTCTCTTTTTCAAACTCTCTCTCAGCCTCTCTCAAACTCTCTCTCCCTCTCTCAGACTCTCTCACTCAGACTTTCTCAGACTCTCTCAAACTCTCTCTCTCTGACTTTCTCGACTATTTCTCTTTCTCAGACTCACCCAGACTTTCCGAGACTCTCTCTGACTCTCCCTGATTCTCTCAGGCTCTTTCTCCCTCTAATCTCAGAATCTCACACTCTCCCTCTCTCAGACTCTCTCAGATTTTCTCTCCCTTTCAGACTCTCTCATTCTCTCTCCCTCTCAAACTTCTTCACTCTCTCCCAGACTCTCTCAAACTTTCCTTCTCTCAGATTCTCTCAGACTCTTTCTCTCTCAGATTGTCTCAAACTACCCCCACTCTCTCACTCTCTGACCACCTCAGACTCTCTCAAACTCTTTCTCTCAGACTTTCTCAGACTATTTCTCTCTCTCAGACTTTCTGAGACTCTCTTTCTCTCTCTCTGACTCTCCCTCTCTCTGATTCTCTCAGACTCTCTTTCTCTCTGACTCAAACTCTCTCTCAGACTTTCTCAGACTGTCTTTCTCTCTCAAACTTTGACTCTCAGACTCTCCTTCTCTCTGTCTGTCTCACACTCTCCCTCAGACTCTCTCCCTCTCTGACTGTCTCTCTCTGACTCAGATTCTGTCTCTCTCTCTCCCACTCAGACTCTCCCTCAGACTGACTCTCTGACAAACTCTCTCTTTTTCAGACTCTTTCAGACTCTCTCTCACTCTCTGTGACTCTCAGACTCTTTCACTCAGATTTTCTCTCTCTCTCTCACACACACACTCTCTCTCAGACTCTCTCTTTCACTCAGACTGTTTCTCCTCAGACCCTCTCATTCTCTTAGACTCTCACTTTCAGATTCTCTAGGACTATGTGTGTGTGACTCTCTCTTTCACTCAGATTCTCTCTCTCTGACTCTCTCCCAGATACTCTCAGTCTCTTTCTCTGACTCAGGTTCTGGCTCTCTCTGGCTCTCTCTCTCTGATTATGTCTCCCTCTCTCAGATTCTCTCTCTTTCTCTCTCTCAGTCTCTCTCTGTGTGACTGTCTGTCCCTCCAACTCTGCCTGTCTCTCAGATTCTCTCTCAGACTCTCTCTCCCTCTCAAAATTTCTCTCATATTCTCTCTCAGTCTCTCTCTCTCTTCCAGACTCTTTCCCTCTCAGATTCTCTCACTCTCTCTCTCTCCCTCTCTGACTTTCTCTCTGATTCTGTCTCCCTCTCTCGGACTCTCTCTCTCTGTGTGACTGACTGTCCCTCCGACTCTACATCTCTCTCAGATTCTCTCTCAGAGAGACAGAGATTCTCTCTCAGACTTTCTCTCCCTCTCAAACTCTGTCTCTCTCCCAGACTCTTTCCCTCTCTGATTCTGTTTCTTTCTCTCTCTCTCTGATTCTCACTCTCTCTCCCTCTCTCAGACTCTCTCTCTGATTCTGTCTCCCTCTCTCAGACACTGTCTCTGACTCTGTCTCCCACTCTCAGACTCTCTCTCTCTGTGACTGTCCCTCCGACTCTCTCTCAGATTCTCTCTCAGACTCTCCCTTCCTCTCAAATTGTCTCTCTCTCCCAGACTCTTTCCCTCTCTCAGATTCTCTCTCAGTTTCTTTCTCTCTCTCTGATTCTCTCTCTCTCCTTCTCTCAGACTCTCTGATTCTGTCTCCCTCTGTGTGACTGTCCCTCTGACTCTGCCTCTCTCTCAGATTCTCTCAGACTCTCTCTCCCTCTCAAACTGTCTCTCTCTCCCAGACTCTTTCCCTCTCAGATTCTCTCAGTCTCTCTGACAGATTCTCTCCCTCTCTCAGACTCTCTCCGTCTTTGATTCTGACTCTCAGGTTCTCTCCCTCTCTTAGACTCTCTCTCTCCCCCTCAGACTCTCTCTCTCTCATTCCGTCTCTCTTCCTCTCTGATTCTCTCTCTCTGACTCTCCCTCTCAGACTCTTTGATTCCCTCTGTCTCTCTTCATCTTTTTCCTTTCTCACCTCTGTTCCTCTGTCCCCCACACAGTTTGTCTCTGCCCTGTCTGTGACACACACACACTTTCCTCCTCACACAACTTTCTGGTTTCCTTTGCTCACACTTTCTTGATTGTGCCTTGCTTCTCCTCCTCCTCCTCCTCTCTTCTCTGTCCTGATTTGCGTCTCTCCCCACACAGGTCTTCTTTATTCCTCTCATCGTGCTCCTCAGAACTACCCTTTATTTCACACACACACACTTCTGTTTCTTCCAGAAACCATGCGCTTGTCTTTCTTCACCTTCATCCACCCCAACCCCACCTGTCTGGCTTCCGGTCCTGCGGCTCTCACCCTCTCTGGAAGCTAATCTCCTTTCCTCAGGACTTACCCCACCTCACATTCTCCTCCCCCTGCGCTGCACTCTGCCCCGTCGCCTACCGGGTCCGTTTGCTCCCCAGGAGGCATGGGGGGCGGGGCGTCCCGGAGCCTGGAGCTTCCGGCTCCGACCGGTTCCCACAGCAGCTCTGACCCGAGGGCCGCTCTGGGGCACCGTGTGGCGCCCCCCCGCCCCACCCCGCACGCTGGTTGACACCCCGCGCCCTCTTCCCTCCCTCGGCTCCTCTGCGCCTCTCCTCTGCCTCTCCTCCTGCCCCTTCGCCTCCAGCTTCTTTTCCCCCCCCCCCCCCCCGCCCCGTCCTTCTGGTTGTAGTCAGGGAGCGCCTCTTTTCCTTCTGCCTTCCGCTTCCCGTCCCCTTCTCCCCTCAGTCCTCCTGTCTCTGTCCCTCACACAGACACGGGGTCCATGGGGTCTCCTATCTGCCCCCGCCCCCCCGTCTAACCACACTCCGATTCGGCTTTTCCTGAACCTTCTTTTCATCGATTCTTTTACTCTTCTCTCCTTCGTCTTCTCCCCAACTCGCCTTCACCGCCAGGGCCCTTCCCGCCATTCCGTCTCTAACCCACTTTCCGGGACAGTTCCCCACGCCCCAACTTTCCTTGACCATTTTTCTGCCTCTTCACGCCCCCGAGCGCCTCGCCCACCCTCTCCGGTCTCCCCGTCTCTCTTCCTTCCACATCTGCCCCCCCCGCCGTGGGCTGCACCCCCGCCGCCTCCCACGGCCGGGAGGCCCCTCTGGCACCCACGGGGCGGGCCGGGCGTCCCCGCGAGTTGGTGACACGCGTCTCCTGCCTCTGAACAAACGGCCCCGTGATTTGCGTTTCACACGTCACGAAACTCGTGTCACGTCCTGCCCGCTCCGGGGACCAGGAGCCCGCCGGCGTCTGCGGCTTCTTGCGCCCCGGGACGGGGGGCACTGCCCGCGCCCGGGACCGGCGTCTCCTCGCGGGAGGCGGACGCCCTCCCTTCCCTCTCCTGCAGTTCTGGCTCCGTCGCACCCCCCCGCCCCCGCCCCGTCTCCTTCCCCGCCCGCTCCCGCCCCGCCCCGCGGGCTCGGCGCGCTCTCCGTGTCCCCCGCCGTCGCGCCTTTCTCTCCCTGGGCGGCGGCCGGGCGCGCAGGAGCGGGCGGGCTCTCGGCGGCTGGGTGTGAGCCCCGCGCGCGCGCCTCCCGCCCTTCCCGCGGCCCTCGCTGCCGGCTTTCCTCGTCTCCCGCCGCCTCTCCCCGGCTTCCCTGCTCCTCCGCCCCGGGCCCGGGCCTCCGGGCGCGCGCGCGCTCCGGCCGCTCTTCCCGCCCCCGTTTCCCTCCGCCGCCTTCCGCGCACCCCTTCTCCTCCTCGCGCTCTCCCGCGGTGCGGTCCCGCCCCCGCACTACACACCGCACTCCTCTCAGTTCGGGCTTCGGCGTTTTCCTCTCAATTTTCCACGTCTCTCTCACCTCCTCTCCCCGCCCCTCCCTCACACCCCTCCTTTCTCGGCCTCTCCCCGCCTCTGCTCTTCTCTTTCCTGCCGGCCCGCTCGCACGCTCGCGGTCTCTCCACACTCCCGTATTCATTTTTCTCCTTTTCTCTATTTCCCGCCTGCTGTGTTCCCTTCCTCCGCTTTCCTTCCTTCTGTCTGCTCTGCTCTCCTCCCCTGTCCCGCTCGGCTTTGGCCTTTGCATCCGGGCCGCCAGCAAGCTCTCCGCTCCTTGCTTCCCCCTTTCTCTCCCTTTCCTTCCCCTCTCCCCTCCCGCCGTCTGGGCCTTCTTACCCCGTCTGCCTTGGCTGCTCCCGGGCCGCTCCTCCGCCCGGCCTTCCATTTCCAACTCTGTCCCATCGTCTCTCTCCCTCCTTCCCCCAGCCTCGCTCTCCCCGCCACGGTCTCCTTTCCTCACCCCTCTCCGCCTGCTTCGATCGGGGCCGCCCCCCACCCCAGCCTGTCTTCTCTCTCATCTCTCGCTTCCTTTTCCCCTCTCCTCATTCCTTTTTTCCCCCCTACACTTTCTCTTCATCTTTCCTCTTTGCTCCCCTCTTGCTCATCTCCATCCCTTCTCTCCCCCCCCCTCCAGTCTCTCTCGCTCTTTCCTTTCTCTCCTTTTTGAATCTGTCACCTCTTCTCTCCTCCCAGACTTCTCCCCTCCACTGGCCTCCTTTCCTCTGCACCTTGTCTCCCAGTGTCAGGGAGGCCCCTCCAGGCTCTGCCAGCCACATCTTCAGCATGAGCTCCGAGCTCCTCTCCCTTTGCCTCCCCTCCTTCCCTCTCCCTTCCTGAAGTTCGGAGCTGACATCCTCCCAGGGATCTGTGCAGCCTGGAACAAGGCTGCCAAGCCAGGCCTTCCCACCCCACCCCACCCCCGAGGGTGGAAGGGCCTCTGTGACACCCATTTTCTCTCTTTTCTGTCTGTCCTGGATGCTGCCCACTGCCTGGAGGAAGGACGCCTGCCCCCGGCCTAGGAAGGAGGAAATGAGGAGCTGGCTCAGAGATAGGGAGTTGCCTAAAGACACTTGCACGTAAGTGCCAGGGCTGGGAAGGGCTGAACCGCCCTGCAGTTGGCCAGGAAGTGGCTCCTTCTCCACTCTCCTGATCCCTCAACTTCTGAGTTTGCTGAGAAGGGGGCCTCCTTTCTGCCCCATTCTCCCCAACCTGCCACCATCTTCTCTTCCTCAGGAAGCATGGAGCATGGGAGGACTTCACCTGACATAGGCACCCGTGTTCCTGAAGTCCAGCACCTGCTAAGACAGAGGCTTCATGGGAACCCCAACCTTCTCAAGGGCCAAGAGCACCCCCTGAAAAGCTCTCTTCTTCAGAGAGAGGGTCCACATGGGCCTGACCTCCCCAGAGTATCCAGCCCAGCATGCTGTGGGCCTGAGGGGCATTCTCAAGCAGGGTGAACTCTTTTATCGCCACCTACTGATAGAGGACGGAACTGTTACCAAGCTGTATTAGACACCAGGAATGGTCTCAAGCAAAACTCTGCAAAAATGAAAATTTTTACTCCTGGTCAATATGGTACGGTACCCAGCAAGCTTCATAGCGTGCCAACGTACACCTCCAGACTGACTTCGTGTTTTCAAGTCATCCTATGGCTGGCTTCTCCTCTGCATTGCCACGGAAATGCATACATGACCACTGGGGGAAACTAAGGAAAGTGGGATTTGCTTTACAGTTTGCTTGGGAGCCTATTTCTAGGAATCGGGCCAAATCGAGTTTTTCTTTGTAATGACACCATTATGCCTTGCTGACTGGGAGGTGGGTGCAGGCAAAGATGAATGACTGACAGCTAAAGAGGCCTCAGGGATTAGTCCCCGATTCTCACCATGGCGTCTCTCTGATGGGTTAAATAAAGACGCCTATAGAACTCCTTCCAAAAGCCACCTGCTACAGTGCACAGTTTGGGATAGTAAAGTCTTCAAATACTAAAGTTAGCTTTATATATTTTAAAAGATTGCCTGTCCTATAACTGCGCTAAGTATACCTAAATGACCATAGGAAATGCTGGGCTGGGGAAAAGGGTTTCCTAAATGCCAGAGAGCAGTAACATTTTGTGGGGCAAAGAAGCGCATCCAAAGGGTGAGGCAGGAAACTGGAGAGGGAGGCCGTCCTTTCACTGAGCATTTACCTTGCAGGTGCTCTGACATCTTAGACCACAGGTCAGGAGGCCGGGGAAAAGGCACAGGAGGGAGACAGTGGGCACTGAGCTCCGTGGAGATGGAGAAGGAGAGACAGAGGGGGCATAGAGGGTGATATCTGAGGGACTCATTGAGGTTGGGAGGTGCTCCTCAGTGAGGCTGAAAAAGAGGAATAGACTGGAAACTAACACACCTCCAAAGCCAGGCTGAGGGACTGGGACTTTGCCCTGAGGACACTGGGCAGCCATGGGAGGGCTAGGAACAGAGGAGGAGTGGGGAGGGGGCAGCTTTGGTGTCAGAAGTCCCCCCACAAGGCCAGGGAGGAGGCTGGGCTGACAGGTCCACGTGGGGAAGGATGAGGTCAGGGCTGGGGCCATGGGGGACAGGACAAGGGGTGAGGCAGGAAGGAACAGCAGAGTCGGGCACTGCAGTGCTCCAGACTATGAGGCCAAGCAGATGGTGGCACCACTTACTGGGTAGGATTCCTGCAGGAGCTCCAACTGGGGGCGGATGGGTGGCAGAGACTCTCCGGGCAGCACTGCCTGGGGAAGGAGCCATGGGTCTGGAGACCAGGAGGGGAGTCTGAACGGGAGATGGGTTTGAGGATAGTCGGCAAGAGGGGCTCCAGTGTGGATGGGAGGTGCCCGACACTGCCCCAGCAAGTCCTCCTCTGGCAGCATGTCCTGCAGACATACGTGCACGTGTGCACACGGGGGTCCCTGCAGCTCTGCTTGCAACAACCCGACGGTCCCTCCACGTGGAACAGTGATATCACCTCCGAGCCAGCCACATCACAGAAGGATGCACTTTACAGCCAAGATGGAAACCTCTCCAACTCAGAGAGAGAGAGAGAAAAAAAAAAAAAACAACCTAGAACTACAGGGCACCTGGGCATATGAGTTTGTTAAGCATCTGCCTTTGGCTCAGGTGACGATCCCGGGATCGAGTTCCACATCAGGATCCCTGTTCAGGAGGGAGTCTGCTTCTCCCTCTGCCTCTCCCTCTGCCTCTCCCCCCACCACCCTGTTGTGCGCTCTAATTAATAAAATCTTTAAAAACAAAACAAAACAAAACTAGAGCTACACATTTTTGTAAAAATGATTTACACAGACGTTTGCTTGTTTATGTGGAGAGTATCTCCAGAGCTATGAGCAGGAGACCGGCCCGTCAGGCCGCCCTCGGTGAGGGGAACAGGTACCAGGCTGCGCTGAGCAGAAGGCTCTTGGCTTTGGATCCTACAGTGTCTTTTGAGTTTCGTGCTATATCCCCAGACACCCTGGTCAAGAAAACGAAATAGTAAGTGAGCTCTCCCTGAAGAGGCAAGTATTAGAAAAGCTGCATGAGGACAGAGCCCCACGGAGCCTGTGCCAACTCAGACAGTGGCTGGAGTACACTGCAGAGGAGCTCTGCCCGCTCCAGAGGGATCTAGAGAGTCCTACAGGAAAAGGAGGTAATCAGATGGGTAAAGAGCTCAATCTCAGTCCATGACAGAATTAGAAAATGGTCTGACCAATGCCTGGGGCAAGAATGCACCTGCCAACGAGGCAAAGGGTTAGGAACTCTGAGTCTGAACCTTGTCCAAGAAAGCAGCAGTAAACAGCATGGGGGCAATTCACATGGAATGCAGACAGGAAAGACACCTGTCTTAGAGCACCCCTTGGACACTGTTTTATGTATTGAAGCCACAAAGAAATGGGTCGAATGATAACCCCCACTGCTGGTGGGTGTGAAATACAACACAGTCGAAGAAAATACTGCAGAACTGCAAATCAGTGGGACTGTTTGGGACTCTCAGGCCACTTGTCGCAGTGCAGCAGGGAGTGGCTGGCCCCTGGGATCGAGGTCAGAGGGAAGAGAAGGGCCAAAGAATGGGCCGCAGCAGGACAGGAATCCAGAGGGACCAGAAAACAGGCGGGGATGGCTTGAGGCATCAGCAACATCAGACAAATCACAAGAGGAATTCAAAATCCTAAATGCTGCCCTTGAGCAAAGGACAAGAATGGTTCCCAGAAAATCCCAGTGCTGCTACCGGGCTCCACTTCCCTCCTGACACAGATCAGAGCCTCACGACACGGAGAGGTCTGAGCCATTTGCTGGCAAGGCCGTGGGGGAATGGTGACCGGCGTCTGCTCGATGGGGGGCAACTTAGCAACATGGGTCACATTTATACAAATGCCACCTTCCTCTGGCCGGTCATTCTGCTGCTGGGGTTTTATCTCGGTTACATCTGCATCCGGGAATCAGTGACAGCCGCAGGCAGAGGCCAGGTTGAATGAACTCCGGTGCAGGTCTCTGGTGGGGTGCAAGGACGAAGCCACTGCCCCATTAGGAGAAGTCTCCAGAACATTAGGTGCAGGAGCCAAGAGGCAAGGGCGAGGCGGTGGAGGGGATTTGCTACTTCTGCGTTACAAAGAACGCAGAGAACCACCCCCCCACCCCCACGCCGGCACAGGCTAACACAGGGAGAAGTTAAGCAAATGAAAGCAACTGGGGGAGACACCGGTCCACCACACGCCTTTGATACTGTTTTGATAGTCGAGCCACACGAACGCATTACTTTCTCGTAAGTGTTTCCGATCTGCCATCGTGATTTTGGTCATACATCCCCAGGAAATAATTCACACTCACCAAAGAGAGACTGGAGAGCTCTAGCTGCCGTGCTATTTATAACCATATCCAGCAGGAAGCTAAATGTTGAACATCTGGGGAACAGTTTAATAAACCGCCATACAACACCACAAAGCAATACACAGACATTTCAGCGACCGTGACAGCCATTTCTGTGTGTTTCTGGATAATACACAGAGCGAAGAGGGGAATTCAATAAAGCCTGTACGTAAGGACTTCCCTGCAACCAAATCAACGGTTGCATTTGGTTGCTGGAAGTCATACCTTTTTGAAACATTGATGTATTTCAATAGATTGTCGGTATTTTTTAAATAGATCGGCGGGGTGGGATGATAAATAGGAAAGGCCAGCAGTCCTCTCCTGGTGGCCTGTCCCAGGGAAGACATTCCAGGCCGGGGAAGGGATTCTATTTACATCATCGGCTCTCAACTCTACCAGACATTACTTTGTTTTTACTTTAAACATTTCTGCATGCCCCAAAGTCTGTGGGAGGCCTGGCATCCAGACAGGGCAGGACACCCCAATTCCTGCTTGGAGCCATGGGCAGATAAAGGCCGAAGTGGGGTCCCAAGGCAGGGCTGATGGAATGGGGCCAAGGGACGCCCATAGCCAGCCCACACCTGCTCTATGCCAGGCCCCTCAAGGGCAGACAGGTGGAAAGTGTGTGGCCCAATCTAGTCAGACAAGTTAGGGGGACCCTCTAGCCAGGCCTGGGACAGGCAGGGCGAGAAGACCATGAACAAAGGCACAGAGGCTGGAGAGAACTCGGCATGTTCCCAAACTACAAGGCTCAGGGGAAGGGGGAGAAACATAAGGTCAGAGCTGGACCAGGAGCTCGAGCTCCATGCTGTGGCCAAGAGGAAGCCTTTGCGGCTATGGAAGGATCACAGGGGAATGCAGGGTATGCCAGAATCTGGCCACCTGTCCACCTAGAGGGAAAGGACTCCTGGGAGGAGTATCCCCCTACCATCACGGGATGGGGACAGGGGGAGCTAGCAAATCTTTCTTGGGATGATCAAGGACAAGAGCACTCTGGCGGGAGGGGGTTGCCTGAATGAAAGAAGACCAGGCGCTGATGCCCCCCCCGGCCCTCAGCGGCCACTGCCCCCGCCACCTCCCCCGCCGCCGCCCCCTCCCTGGCCTCCGGCGTCTGGTGCTCCCGACATCATGAGGAACAGGACGACGGGAATGATGTACATCCACTGTGGGCCAGATGGGAGGATGGGACGGTGGACAGACAGACAAAGAGAGAGACAGAAAGAAGAAAAGTGAGTATGAGCCAGATTCTGCCAGGGCAGGGAAGGTGGGGGAGCCGGCATAAGGGGAGGCCATGTGAGGGAAGGGGGCCCAGGTCCCCTACATCACTACAGGTTGGGGAAGGGCTGGTGGGGCGCAGGGTCGGGTGGAGGCGGGAGGGGGCTCAGTCCTCACTCAGGCCTCCTGCGGCGGCGGCGTGGGCCCCGGGGCGGCAGGACGCAGGGCTGTGAGCAACACAGCCCCCCCGAGAATGAGGTGCCACTGAGGAGGGAGGGGGCACAGGTCAGGGCCAGGGGTGGCCATGGGGTCCTGTGGCCATTGGGGAGGGCAGAGCTGGGGCATGTGGGTTCTTGGCCTCTCTGGGCCTCAGTTTCCCCGCAGTGCAGCTGTCAGGAGCTGCTGGCAAACCTGAGGCCCCGCTGGCACCACACTCAGGGCAGTCAGGCTTGGCATCCTCCCACCCACCGTGGCCTCTGCTGTCCCCTGCCCTTATCTTGGGTAGACCACCCTTCTGCCTCAGTGCCCCCAGCTCCTCCTACCAGCCCCAGCCTGGCAGCACAGGCCCGTCCCCTCTCCAGCTCCAGACCAGCCTCTTGAACATCTCCACCCATAGCCCTGCCTCCCCTAACTGTGCCCTCCCAAAGCCAAAGGCATCCCAGCCCCACTTGGAGGACCCCACCTGTCCTCTCCTTTCCAAATCTCCCCGACCCATTGCAATCTCTGCCTCCCTCCCTTCTTCAGCCTCACAGCACCCGCCCAGCTTAGGCTTTGTCCCAGCCCAGGCCTCGTCCCAGCCCCCTCCTAGTACTGACCACGTCCCTCCCCTGACCACCGCCCTCCTCACTGCCCTTCCTCCAGACAGGCCTCTGTTCAACACCAACACGGCCTGTACCGCACCTGCCCCCAGCCTGAAAGGCTGCCCCCGCTGCCCAGAGCGGCCTGGCTCCGGGCAGGTCATGTGCTGCGCCTGGATACCCTGTGACCGCCGCCAGGAACAGACCAAGCCAGAGGCGAGGAGCACAGCTCAACCGTCCTTCCCGGCTCCATCCAGGCCTTGCGCTCAGCCCAGGTGCCAGGGGACAGGCCTGGAGGCGACAGGCAAGCCCCACGCACAGGAGGCCAGGAGGAAGAGGAACAGGCCAAGGGCCACGGGGGAGAGAAGGGCAGAGGGGGACTCAGGAGGGAAGGGACCAGGGGCAGGCAGAGCTCCACTCACATATTTGGCGAAGAAGGACTTCTGTTCCTGCGGGTTCTTGGCCTTCTGGGCCTGCTCCATCTCCAGGCGCTCAATGAAGGCCGCGGTCTCGGGACTAGGGGTGGGCGGAGGAGAGAGGCTATGGGGCCGGGGTCAGCCAACAAGGACACAGCAAGGGCAGCAGCAGAATGGCTGAGGCGGAGGTTATGGGGGGGTGCTGCCCACGCCCCTGCCCTGCACCCGCTCCCTGGAGCACCCGCACCCCGCGCGCCCTCACCCTGGGGCGGTGGCCGGCGGCTGCAGCTGCACAGACGTGTTGAACAGCTCCAGGTCTACATCTTCCACTTCGTGGCCCCGGCAGCCCCCGGGGTGCGTCACCACTGACACGCCCACCACATTGCCAGCCACGTCCACGTGCAGCGTCAGCTGGTCCGAGAGGTGCGACTCCACCAGGGAGCACTGGGGTGGTGGGGGGAAACAGGGGATCAGGGTTGCCACCCAGACCTTGCCTGCACCAAGACCCCCAAGCCTCCAACCCTTCTCACAGGACCCAGAGGATCTCTCAAAGCTCTTCACGGTTCCCCCCTCCCTTGGGCACAAGTCCAAGTGCAACAGCCTCCCCATGAAGTCCTATGCTGTCCCATCAAAGGGCCCACGACCCGGACCATGCCCCCTCCAGCCCTTGAGGGCAAGGCCAGGTCTGAGTCCTCCCTGTCCATAAACACCAGGGTACAAATGGTGGAAACCAGGCTGGGGCAGGTGGGAGGGCCCAAGGACGGTCCCATCACTGACTCACCGCGGGGACGAAAGAGGAGACGTAGCTGCCAGCTTCTGAGCCGTCAGGGGCCCCAGGGCGCTGAGGGACCCGGACCCGGTATAAGCCGTTCAGGGCTGCCACATCCTGCAGGGCAGAGGAGGGCGGCAGTGAGGACAATGCGCGGCCCCTGCCAGGCCTGGACCACCACTGGGCCCAGGGGACCCTTCCCCTGTCTCACCCGCCTGCATCCCCCTCATCCCTAGCCCAGTGGTAGCCCTGCTGGTGAGTGAGGCCAGGAGCCACTGGGTACTCCACCTTTGGGAGAAGCCACTGTAAGTGCAGCAGAGCCCAGCCCAGGAATGAAGTGAGTCCCAAGGACATTTTCCTCAAACCTGGATCCAGCTGCACCTAGGCCCACCCCATATCTGGACTCCCCAGCCACAGAAGTGACAGCTGTGACAAAGAACCACGTGGCAAGCACAAAGCACGGCTGGCCAGGATGGACTACCTCCCACAGGAAGGGCACCCACCGGCACGTGCCAGCCCATGATGAAACCTGCATCCCCAGCCTCCCAGGCAATTACATCCGGCCAAAGGGAGAGAGTGCAAGGGCACTGTGGCAGCTTTTGTGGGCCACCCCCAAAAGACGACTTCTCCCTCTAGCCCTCATTTTTCTCTTCCTCTGGCCTACTGCACCTCCATGCACCATCCCTAGGGAGGACCAAGCCAGGCCTGGCAGGAGCCTGGCCTTGAGGAAGCCACGAGACAGGCTCTGATAGAAATAACCTTCTTTTGTTTAACTGTGGCCATTCCAGGGATCTCTTTCTCCTCCCAAGCAAATCTCCTTCTAACTGATTGTAAAGCATCTTGACTGAACCTGGAGGAGTGAGAGGAGCAACGATATGAAAAACATGGGAGAAAAGGATGTGCTGCGCAGAAGGAATGGCACAGGCAAAGGGCAAAGGCCCTGAAACACGCATGGCGTGGTCCAAGGCACAGGTCCCCCCACAACCCAAGCAAGCCCCGGGTGCCCTCCTCACCCGGAGCCGGCCCCGCTCCTCCTCGTTGAGCTGCCGCTGCGACAGGGACAAAGTGCCATCCTGCTGGTTCCAGAGCAGTGAGCCCCGCTTCCGAAAGTGGGCGCTATCCTCTGTGGGGAGTCAGGACTCAGCAACTGCCCTACCACTGAATCCCACGACCCTTGCAATGACCGGGCTGCTTCCCCCTCCCAAGCCCCTATGTTCCCACCTGCAAAGTGGGGACCCCCCACCCCCCACCACGTCCCGCCCTCCTAACCCACAGGGCAGCTGACGGCAGATGTCTAAATGCTGCAGCTTCCAAGCCCTGCCTCTGCCTCGCCAGGTGACCCAGGGACAGTCACCTCATCTCTCTGAGCCTCAGTTCTCCCATCTACAGAACAGAGGGCTTCCACCCATGGGGCCATGTCAGAACCAGTGGGGCTTTCCCGAGCAGAGGCCAAGGTCTGAGTCAGTTCTGTGGAGGCTCCCGGCTTCAGCGTTTCTAATAAGTGCCCCAGAGTTTGGGGGCTCAGACCTCTGGACTGTACTGACCTCTGTCCTCTGGGAATCTGAACACCTGAACTGTAGTGGTTTAAGCTGGGCTAGAGAGCAGGTCCTGGCTCTATCATTCACTTACAGATGTGATGCCCCTCTGGGCCTGCTTCCCCTTCTGGAAAATGGGGCTCTAATACCTATACATTGCAGGGCTGCGGGGAGGGCATTAGAGTGAATACACCCAGAACATCCAGCACCTAGTGCAGGCCACAGAGTGACTGCTCTGAGAAGTCCGCTCTACTGTTGCCCCTAGGCAACTAGGATGTGTCTTACAGTAAAGGGAGTATTCAAAGGTAGAGTTCCTTCTCTCTCATGGCCCTCCCTGCCCCAACCTCCCCGGAATAATGCAAACACATTCCGAGGGGCAAAGCTTTCAGTAAACGGATGGCGTGTCTCACATTGGGTGGCATCCAGACCCAAGTTCTTGACTTCACAGGACACCAGCTAAGTACCCAGACTAGGACGTTGCTAGACTCACCGATCTCGAATGAGTGCTCCAGCAGCAGCCCCACCGTGCCACAGCCCTCACCCTCTCGACCTTCTGCTCCGGCCTGCAGGTGAAAGAGGTCCCCAGGTGAGGACCATCAGAGCCCGAGGCAGAAGGCAGGACTGCCACACCCCAAGACAGACTCAGGCTGAAAGAGGAATCTTACTTTCATATTCATATCCAAACACTGACACCTGTCCACCGTGATTCCAACGGGAACCGCCCATTTCATGAAAATTCATGATCTGGATGGTCCCCAGAAACCCAAAGCCTGCAAAGAAGTGTAACCTTGTTTCCAAGGCAACCATCTCCAGTTCCAAGGCAAGTATCTTCATGCCTAGCATCGTAAACATTTGTGGGTTAAAGGATACCTGAGGTTCCTTCCCAACCTAATATACAAGTGGCCTCTTTTTTTTTTTTTTAAGATTTTATTTACTTATTTGACAGAGAGAGAGAGAGACAGAGAGGGAACACAAGCAGCGGGAAAGGGAGAAGCAGGCTTCCCGCCGAGCAGGGAGCCTGATGTGGGACTCAATCCCGGGACTCTGAGATCATGACCTGAGCCAAAAGCAGACGCTTAACGACTGAGCCACCCAGGCGCCCCTACAAGTGGCCTCGTTTACACCTTAACAGCCACAACAAAGACGCTCCTTAGGCTAAGGATCCTAAGGCTCCACGCCGTCCACTTCTTTTTTTTTTTTTTTTAAATTTTAAAAAATTTTTTATTTGACAGAGAGAGATCACGTAAGCAGAGAGGCAGGCAGAGAGCGGGGGCGGGGGGAGGGGTGGGGTTAGCAGGCGCCCTGCTGAGCAGAGAGCCAGATGCGGGGCTCGATCCCAGGACCTTGAGATCATGACCTGATCCCAAGGCAGAGGCTCAACCCACTGAGCCACCCAGGCGCCCCCACGCCGTCCACTTCTCCAAATTCAAATTTCTCCTACCTCTGCATCCTCCCACCACGCCCTTGCACCTACGCAACCCTCACACCTGCGCAACTCCGCGTCCAGATTTTAAACCTCCAAATCAAGACCCGCCCTCCTCATGCATATGCAGGAAGCACCTATCCGATCACTCCAGAGCCTCTCCGCTGTTTTCCTTTTAGCCGCCCCTACATCTCATTTGCCAAAGCTCACCAGGGCCACACCTCCTCATGCATATGTAACGACTGCGGATTCCCGGCGTTCCAACGTTAACACGGGGTTCTTGACCCAACCTCCTTCGGCGCATCCTCGTTTTTTAAAGCACCGAAAGCCCAGGCGCCAAGTCCATCCGAGCCCCGCCCTCTCATGCATACTCATGAGCTAGAGCCTTCCTAACTATACTCACTTTCACCTCTTCTCTCTTGGCCCTGCAATACCTCCTTCCCACTTTACCGGACCTAAACACCCGGGACCCAAGCTTTCCGTCAGCGCCGCACCCTGTGCAGAACCAATGAATACTCACCCCCCGCAGAGCGGCTCCGGACCGGCAGCCACTGCCCCGGGCCCGGCTGGGGACTGCTGCTGCCATCAGCAATATTAGGAGGAGGCGAGTAGCCGCCACACCGACCTCCGCCATTTTGACCGCTTCGCATCAGGCCAGGGTAGGGAACGAGCCGGGCGCGCAAGCGCCTGCGCCAGCTCTTTGCGCCTGCGCACTAGCGCCCTCCCCTTACCGGGGTCTGTCGCCAGCCCGGTGGCGGTAGCTTCATCCAGGTATCTGGGCACCGCCCCCTGTGATGACGTCACAACGGGCGTTTCCTCGGTGACGTTTAAGCCTGGTCCGCCGCGTTGTGACGTGTAGAGCCCGCGGCGCCACCCACCCGTTTTCTCTGCTGGCACCTCCCTCCTCTCTCCTCATGGGGCGGGGCGTTGCGATGATGCGGGGGCACGAGATTAAGCCGGCCCCCAGTGGAACAGGTGAGGAGGGACCAGGTGGGATGGCAGGTGAGAGGCGGGGCCGGGCCTGACTGGCTTGGACCAGGTGAGGGAACCAGGTGAGGGATGGGGCTGGCGTTGGGAAAACTGATGGCCAGGATTCCCCTACTGGCAGAGCGGGACTTCCTGGGCCCTGCCAGATGGAGGGGCTCCCGGCCCAGTCTCCTGAACTAGACCCCTGAACTTTGCCCCTCTAGAATGCCCCCTGGTTCCGGGCTATCCTACGGGCCGGCCCGGACGGCTCCAACGCCACCTCCTGAGCGGCGAGTTCGACCAGCTGCGAGACTTCCCCATCTTTGAGAGCAACTTTGTACAGGTGTGGAGCCCCAGAACCCCCTGACACCGAGCCTTACCTTGAGTCCTGACCTCCTGACTTGGGGAACACCTGACCTGTCGACTTCTGAGCATTCTCCCATAATGTTCATCTCCTGGCATTCTGGATCATCCCCCACCCCCATGCCTCTAGACCTTTAGCTTCTCTGTGAACCCTGGCCTCTGATTCCCTTGGTTCATTTTCCCTGACTTCACACTGGATAACTCTTGACTTCTGACCCCAGGATGTCTGACCTCAGATTCAGTGTTTAATACACTTGGCTCATGACCCTTAACCCCACCATTCCTGCCTTCCATCTATCTGCCTTCTAACCTCTAATCCCTGGCCCCAGGTGACCCGGTTAGGAGAAGTCGCCAACAAGGTCACCATGGGGGTGGCAGCCTCCAGTCCAGCCCTGGAACTCCCAGACTTGTTGCTGCTGGCCGGCCCTGCCAAGGATAACGGACGCCTGCAGCTCTTTGGGTGACTGCCCCCATCCCAGCCGAGACCACCTCCTTCCCCAGCTGTGGGCATCCTGGGCCCCCTCCCTGCAGCACCTCCTCTCACACAGATGACTCCAGTGCCAGGAGTCTTGGAAAGCTGCCAGCCCGCTTCGGGCTGCTGTACACCCAGAACAAAGGGAGGGCAATCCACGGGGGCTAGAAATCAGAGATAGATGGACATAAGAAGGACAGTCCTCAGCCTCACCCTGGCAAGGATCAGGAGAATAACCATGGATGCAGCGCCTGCTGCATACCAGGCACGCTGTAGGCCATGCAGGTAATCTCATCGCTGACATACTCATATGGTGGGGCCCCTTAGTCCCATCCTTTGAAGAGATAAACTGAGGCCCAGAGAGGGGAGCCACTTACCCAGAGACCCACAGTGGTTCAGCGGTTGGGTTGGGATTAGAATCTCAGGCTCCTCATCCTTATTGACCTCATGATTCTTTTTTTTTTTTAAGATTTTGTTTATTTATTTGACAGAGAGAGCCAAAGAGCATAAGCAGGGGGAATGGCAGAGGGAGAGGGAGAGCAAGAAGAAGGGAGCCTGGCTCAGGGCTGGATCCCAGCCGGCCAGGTGCCCCTGACCTCATGACTCTTGAGCTCCAGGGCCACACTAAACACAAGCCCTACAGGTCTTTTGTTTTCTCGCTGAAAAAGGAATGCAAATACACATCAAGGTACAAAACATACATAGCACAAAATAACACCTTTCGCCCATCCTAGGCTCCTGCCTCCAGCTCCAGCTGCCAATAACAAAACATGTACATACGTGTAGTATACTATAAAAGCATTCTGCCGGTGGCTTTCACTTTTTTGACTACATCTCCCAGTTAAGGAGAGAAATGGAGGAAATGAAGGAAAGACTTACATCACACACACACACACACAGGGGTCCACAGTTCTTTGTCTGCAGTTCTGAAACCTAAAAAGTTCTTTTGCAACCCACTTGGTGGCAGAATCTGATTCTGACCTCAACTAAATGAAGGCTACTTACAGCCTTTAATGTATCCCCCCTGTATAAGTTTAGAACATTCCACAAAGCAGTGTGCTGACACTTTACGGTGCACCAGGGCATTTTCGCTTCTACACTGCTTCTTTTCCTTTCAGTGCTAATCTGTCCCACCAATCGACCTCACCGCTCACTGAGTGGTGAGCTGCAGTGGGAGGGACACTAATGACGGTGCCAAGGGGTGCTTGGAACCCCTTCAACACCATCCCCCAAAAAAAGCATACCGTCAAAGTAAAAGCACTGAACTTGCTCTGCAAATAAAGCAAGACTCACCAGCCCCTAGTCCTTCACTTCTAGCCTGCAGCCTGGAGCTAGCCTGGGCCCATTCTATAAGCATATATATGTTCACCCTTCCTTTAAAACCAGGGGCAGGTGCACGCTACTTTTCCTCTCTGCTCACTCCCTCATCAGCACTGGATCAGCATTCACTTTATATCAACATAAGTACAAGCCCCACATCCTCTTTTGGGCTCCCAAGTTTTCATCTGGTGCTGCTACCATCCTGCCTGGGTTCAAATCCTGACTTCACCTCTTCTTCACTGGCTTTGGCCAAGTTCCCTACCTGTCTGTGCCTCGATTTCCCTATCTGGAACATGGGGATTAGAGGAGAGCCCAGCTTCCCGGGCTGTCAGGGGAGAAACTGCATAAATGTTTGTGAAGCGCTTGGAACAGCCCCTGGCAAGGGGTCAGCACCTTGTAAACGTCAACTGTTATTCTGCCACTTGGGGAATGTCATAAAGAGATGAAGCCACCTACTGAGGGACGTGGTGCCCAGTGTCTTGGGATTGCAGCCAGCACGGTAGGCAGAGGGCGTCCATGTGCACGGGCGTGAGGGTGTCTGTCCCCAGAGGTAGCATTGCCAGGCCAGAGGGTGGTATATGACTGCCCCGTCGTGGATAAGACTTGGGTCCAAATCCCTGCTGTGTGTATTGGGCCAAATGATCCACCCTCTCAACAAGCATCCACTGAGCACCAACCATGTGAGCCCTGGGTACTCGGGGAACAGCAGTGAACAAAATGAGATCAAAATCTCTGCCTTCAAACTCCCCATCTGGGAAGGCAAACAGAATAAATGACAATTTGTCCAAGGGGGTAAGGTTTGTGGAGACAGATGGGGCAGAGGGGGTGGGGAGGACTGCAAGGGTCAAAGGGGTGGTAAACACCTTCCCCAGAGAGAAGGCGTTTCTTGAGAAACACAAGATTAAGGGGCCAAGGCATAGGGCTGGCTGGAGGAAGATTCCCACCCTGAGGCAGGGTCCGAGGTAGGAGCTCGCCTGGTAGGTTTATGGAACCGCAGAGAGGCTGGTGTTGCTGGGGCTGAGTGAGCGAGGGGAGGGAGCAGAGAGGTAAACAGAGGAGGCAGATCCTGCGGGGCCAAGGTCAAGGTGCCGAGGGACCTTGCCTTTACTCCAAGCCGCAGGAGTCACGGGAGGGACGTGAACTCGGGTGTTGGCCGGCGCCCTCTGGCGGCCGCATGGGAACGGAGCGGTGAAGGCTGAGGCAGCTGCCTGGGCGGGCGGTGGGCCCTGGCTGGTGGCCGAAGGGGTTAGAAGTGGCCGGATCCTGGAGACGGTGGCATTTTAACGGTGGAGCTGTCAGGATTTGGTGGCAGGATTGGATGAGGATATGAGAGCAACGTGGGCCCCACGACTTCTGACGGAGCAGTGGGAGGATGTAGTTAGGATGCGGAAGGCAAAGAGAAGCAGGTTTGAGTTGGGGAGGTCAGGAATTTGGTCGTTGGACCTGTTATGGGTCCGATGTCATTTTCATATTCAACTGGAAATCTCAAGGCGGCGGCTACCTATTAGAAGGACCAGCGGGAGACACAGAGGTACTGTGGGGATGGAAGAAATGTGGGGATGGAAGAAATGTGGGGATGGAAAAAATTCAAGAGGCAGAGAAAGAGAAAAGGGACTGTCTCTGGGCTGAGAGAGGGGTGTTGGGGTGGGCGACCCCGACCCTGAAGGCGCCCGGGATGGCAAGGCTGCCGAGCCACGGAGCGTCAGAACCTGAGGCTGCCCCTTCCGCCCTCCCAGGTTGTTCCCCTTGCAGTTCGTCCAGCTCTTCGTCCACGACGAAAGCCGCTGGCAACTCAAGGTCAAATTCCGCACCGGCCGCGCCTTCTACCTGCAGCTGCGGGCCCCGGCCGAGAGCCGAGACCGCGAGTTCGGCCAGTGGGTGCGGCTGCTCTACCGACTGCGTTTCCATTCAGCCGAGGGAGCCGTGCCTTTCACGCAGGAGTACTCGCCGGTGGAGGATGGAGACGATGAGGACGACGAGGACTACGACCTGATAGAGCGGGAGGAGGTGGGAGGAGGGGCGGGGAGAGGGCGTGGCTGGGGCTGGACTCCGGGGTGGGTGGGGGGGCGGTGGAGGAAGCAGCTGGAAATTTGGACTACCCTGAGCTAGGGCTGGGAACCTGGACTACTGAGTGTGTGGGAGTGGCTGGGGGCCTGGATTCCTGTGTTGAGAGCGCAGGGCGCCAAGGAAGGCCTCACTCCTGAGTCCTGGAAGGGTATGAAATCTCTGTGTAGAGACAGCAAGATCTCAAGGCAGGGCAGGGTTGGGGACACGAGCCAAGTTTCTCAACTGGGCACCCCCATCCCCCAGCCTCTCTCCCCTTGACCTACTTCAGTGGGATATGGGGGAGGGACACCTGGGCCCAGAAGGGCTAGGGTGGGCCAAACCGGATGTCCAGTTCCCTATAAGGCTAGGGGGAGGAGAGGAGCACCAGTCTTTGAAGGTGGGAGCATTGAAACCTGTGGGGTATCTTCCTCTTGAGACACCCCACTCCCCCCACCTTCCAGGTAAGTACAAAGTCACCCCACCTATCCATCCCCAAACTGCTGATACATCCACAGGTCAAGACCTCTGAGACAAATTCTTTCTTATACCCAGCTTCAAGCCATGGAAGCCAGACTTGACCCACAGACCTCTGAACTCTGGGGACTCTGATTCCTCCCAATACCCATGAGGTCACCAAAGGACCAGAGATCAAAGTACCCTATCTCAGGGCCAGAAAGATGAATTATTAAAGTTAATAAAGATCGGCCACTTAAGAACCAACAAGCAGGTCATGAGCACTTTTGTCAACATCACCAATTCAACATGGCTGCCTCAACATGGTGTTCGGTTCATTGTGTGTGGCTCCTGGGGCCACCATGAGACCTAGTGCCCACCGTTCCATCATGGCTACCTCACTAGAGTGGTCTTCCCCATTTGGGCTTTGTTTCCTCTTTAACTCATTGTAGTTGCCACTGCAGCCTGCCTGTCTCCTTCCCATTCATAGTAGCTAGTCCCAGAGGGCTTCCTCTATGAGGTCTTGGTTCACCTGAGACTTGTAATTGCCATGGCAACATGGTAGCATCACTAAAGTAGCCATTCCAAGATGGCAGCCTCAACGTGGTCTGTTTCATCAGGGCTGTCTTATCATGGTTACCATTCCAACCTGCTGTCCCCATCACCCACACCCAGGTGACTAACTCCCTACAGGGAGAAGGCAGTGGAGCTAGAGATTCAAGAAGGACAGACACACACAGGTTGTAGACAAGACTATTATCTTAGTGGTAACTCTGGAAAGGGAAACAGCAATGTTCAGGGAGGTCCAGGTTAGGACCCAGCAGCCAATTACTTTGGCAGGTGGAAGACAGTCTCACTGTGGCACTGCAGGGGAAATGAGAAAAGAGTGGGTAAGGTGGGTTGGGCTTCCCAAGTCCCTCTGCCCCACCCCCAGGCTCCTTTGCCCCTGGATTTGCAGGGCCAGCAGGGGGAGCACGTGGGTACTTCACATCTCAGTGGGGCAGTGAAACCACTGTCCTGGTGCGGACAGTACCTGCGGCTTTGAACCGCAGACTGGGATGTTCTGATCAGGGGTTTCTAAGCCGCCAGTGACAAGCTGTCACTGGGATCCCAAAGTAGGGGTATTTCCAAGCTGATTCAATAATTAATAAAGGGGATAGCAAAACGTTGCAAATTGGCTCAGCCTGGAAGAGCAGTGTTCTTAATGACAGCCAGTAAGGTGCAGAGATGGTCTCGCTTGTTAAGAGTCTATGTTCACATCTGTCTTCTGGGCAGTCATCAGGGCCAGGGGGAGTCACAACTGGGGAGGGACCCTGGAAGCCTGTATTTATATCAGTCACATCTGAGGGACTTGGGTAGCGGCTACTCCAGTGAGCATGGACTGGCAGATGTTTGATGGGCAAGAGCCCAAGGCAGAGGAGGTGAGGAAAAGCATTCCAGGTAGAGGGAATGGCATGTGCAAAGTCCTAGGGACAAGAGAAACCACAACCAGTTTGTCCAACTGCCAACAGCTTGGTGTGGCTGGAACAGTGTTGAGGAAAACGGGGTACATGAGGCCAGAGCGGGGCACATGGGAGAGGGCGCAGGACCATGGACACCAGGCTGAGAGGCTTCAGAGCTGCTGGGGAACCTGGGGAGGGCCACGGGCAGGGGAGGGGCAAGTCAGCCCCAGATAGAGAATCCCCTGGGGCCCTGTGGAGGATGGGCTGGAAGGAAAGATGGGAGGCAGGAAGGCCAGGCAGGAATTCCAGAGGAAGAAGTGATCAGGGCTGGGGCTGGTGGGGGGAGGTAGAGAGGAGGGGATGGGACGGACAGAGCTTGGGGAGAAGAGGCATTTTTCTGGGCGCCTGCCCCTCTCCCCACATAGGCCAGGCCCAGCAGAGCCTTGGTGATCACCTGCCAGCCCTTCTCCATCTCATTCACCTCTTATCTGTCCTTCAACTCCTTCTCGAAAACTTCCTCAGATGACTGCCACCGCCGGATCAGGTGCTCCCCAGCCCCACCCCTACAGTGCCCCGTGCACACGTCACCCTGCAGCATTCTTGGAGGGGTCTGAATCGGCTTCCCCGTTGCACACCTAGGGGTACCGGGATGACGGCTCTGCCCTCCATACGGCTTGGCCCAGGGCCTCCAGGTCCCTGATGTGGGAGGGGTGAAGGGGCGGGGGGCAGCCCGGCAGGGCGCTCACCTCGGACTTCCAGCCTGCACTCGGCCAGCGCCTCCCCCAGCTCGTTGACAGCCCTGCAGGAGTAGGTCCCTGCGTCAAAGGGAGACGGGCGGCGGATGCTGAGCGTCAGGATTCCCTGGTAGTTGGTTATCAGGAATTTGGGGTCTTCACGGATTTCCATTTGGTTCTTCATCCAGACCACCTTCGGCTGTTGAGTGGAGTGGGAGAAGAGGCCAGCTTAGGGAAGGTCCGCGGGTGATGGCAAAGTGGGCTTTGGAAGGCAGGTCTGGAGGCAATCCTTGGCTGTCCTGCCACCTGATTTTGATTGATGACCCTGAACTAGTCATTTCTCCTCTCTGACTCTCAGTATCCTCTTCGTGAGGGGAAGAGCTCACTCTCTGTTGTGGCCCACAGAACCCTATGCAATTTGGCCCCATTACTTTTCTGCCGTCGCTCCCTCCCTCTGCTCCATCCACACCAGCTGCCTAGTTTTTCCTCAGACCCAACAGGCTCCCACCCCAGGACCTTGGTGCACTGGCTGTCCCCTCTTCCAGTACTGCTCTTCCCTCCTCTCTCCCCCTAATCGGCACCGGCTTATCTTTCAGGGCTCTGCTCACATGTCCTCTCAGGCGCCTGGGCTGCGGCAGGAATGCCCACTGTCCACTCAACTACCCTCAGGGCTCTGACACGCAGCCCACCCTTCGTAGTGTCGCAGTCATGTGCATGACTTCAGATTCATGTCAGTATCCCCCAACGTCCAGCTCACCAGCACACACAGCCTCTGAAAACGTGAGCTGAGTGTATGAACAGACCACACGTGTGAGTGGCGTAAGAGCGCAAACGGAGAGAATAAATGAGCTGAGGAAACGAATGGCTTGGCAGGCGAGTAAATGAACGGAATGAATGAAGGAGTTACAGTTAGCGAACAAAGTGGGTGGACGTCGATGGAGGAGGAGAACTAATGAATCCACGGGGGGCCTACAGGGGCTGAAGCCAAAAACTTGACCAGAGGCCAGCAAACTTCATCTGTAAAGGCCAGGTAGTCATTATTTCAGGCTCTGAAGCGTACACAGCCGCATCCCAATAACATTTGATTTAGAGATCCTGGTGACAAGCAGAAAAGAGAGCCCTCTTTTGCCAGCCCCTGGTCCAGGTGAGTCACTGGAACTCAAGGTTGCAAGTGTCCACATTCCCAACAGCAGCTGGGAAACTGGACAGGACAGAAGCTGCCTGGGAGCCCTGGAGGTCCAGACCTCCCCCCAGCTCCTGCCAAAGTTTTCTGTTTCCGAGGGAAGCTGGAGTGTAATTATGAGACTTGGGCTCTGCTTGAAGTGGGGAGAGGCAGGAAGTGGGTTAAAAGTGAGTAAATCCCATGAACAGAGGAAAGAGAAGTCAGGGGAAAGGAGGTAGTATGGCTGGACCTGGGTGAAGATGTCCCTCTAGGGTCACACACACACACATCCATGCACGCACATGCACACACACACACGGCACCTTTGGGTGGCCTCTGACCGCGCAGTTGAGGGCAGCAGTGTAACCAGCCACGACCACCCGGTCTGGTAGAGGCGTCAGGAACTTGGGAGGTGTTCGGAAGTCATGCTCCTTGTACTCAAGCGGCTTGTAGGTGATACCTGGGGAAAGGGAGATGCACCTGTCAGGTGCCCATCTGGACTGGCCCCTGACTGCCTCTCTTCTGTCACCGGGTGCCATCAGCTTTGAGTATGGGGGCGGGGAAAGGAGTCAGGGTAGAATCCCAGCCAAGAGAGGAGACTGGACTCCGCAAAGTGAGGTGGCAGGACCTGTTTTCAGGATCCGGGCCGTGTTCTTGGAGATACCGGGGGAGTCGCTGAGCCCACAGATGTTCTCACTGAAAACGCGGAAATAGTACTCGTTGCCCACAATGAGGTCAGGCACCGTACAGGAGGTGTGCCGGCTGTGCTCGTAGACGGTGAACCACTCCTGGGACAGTGGGGGACAGACAGGGAGGGGCCGGGAGAATCAGACACAGGAACACGGACACAAGAAGGCCCAGGGCGTGAGCAAAGCACACCAAAGCGTGCATCCCGCTAAGACAGCTTGCAGCTCCCAGCAGCACTGTTCACAATGGCCCAAGAGATGGGAACAGCCCACGTGCCCGTCAGCGGATAAACGGAGAAGCAAAACATGGTAGGTCCAAACCAGGCACTCTCACTCAGCCATGGAAAGGACTGAAACCCCAATCCACGTCGCAATCTGGGGGGACCAGGAAAACTTTCTGAGCAAAGGAAGCTGCATATCGCGAGTTCCTATTTATATGAAAAGTCCAGAGAAGGCAAATCCATACACATAGGAAGCAGATTAGTGGCTGCCTGCGGCTGGGGGGGAGGGGGATGCTTAGTGGGTGTGACGTGTCCTTTTGGGGAGATGACAATGTCTTGGAACTAGTTGTGTTGGTGACACAATAGTGGGAACAGACTAAAAGCTTTAAAATTGTTAATGCTTAATTTTATGTGAATTTTACCTTAGTTTAAAAAAAAGAAAAAGGAAAAGAAAACCCACCTTCTGCCCAAAAGGCTTCCCTCCCAGCCCCAGCCCGTGCTCCCACTCTCTCCAAGGTGGGTTTCCCTTTCCCAGCAGTGACCCAGAGACAATGGCATCTGCTCTGCGGATATCACCCACCCCACCCCACCCCGGCCCTTCCGGTCTCTCACCATGGTTTTCTTGTCGGCTTTCTGGACAAAATAGCCCGTGATCTCACTGTTCCCATTATCTTTGGGGGGCTGCCACTCCACCAGTGCGTTAGTACCCCACACCTCCTTCACCATTACGTTCTCTGCTGGTCCTGCCTTTTCTGGAATGGTGGGGGGGGCGGTTGTCAGACGCCAACCCCTTACCTCCTCCCTGCATCTCTCCCCACCTAAGACCCCTCACCTGGTCCCAGGATTCTGATCAGGCTTAGGCCTTTCCCCACTCCCGCTTCCTCGCCCTTTGGCCCCATCCCAGCCTCACGTCCTTGTTTCCATCCCAATCTCTTCACGTCCCATCTCCTGGGTCACAATGCCTCCCCACTGCCCCAGCTGCCTGCGCACCCACGACCCGGATACGGATGGTGGCCGTGTCCTTCATGTTCTCAATCTGCACGGTCAACTCGTACTCCCCCGAGTCCGAGCGTGCCGCCTGGCGCACGAAGAACACGGTATCGAAGTCGCTGGTGCGCACGTGCACACGGTTGGGGTCCAGGGGCGCCCCGCCCTTCGTCCACACCACCTGGGGCCGGGGCTTTCCCTGGGTGGGGGCGGAGGGAAGGGAGGCCGAGAGGTCAGCCCGGGTCTCACCCTGGGCCCCGCCCTGGGCCTCACCCTTGGGCCCTGACCCCTAAGCCCAACCCCAGCTCCGCACACCTGGAAGGGGATGACGAGGTTGATGTGTTCCCCCACTTTGAGGATGTAAGTCTGGCGGAGATGGCGCGGGAGCCGGATCTTGGGTTGCTCTGAGGGCACAGACACAGGAACAGGGGCTCAGTGCTGGGCTGGGGGACACTCGAGGGAGGGACAGAGAGATTGTGGTGATGACGTTCTTGGGGGAGGCCCTAATGATGACATGGCAAGAGCAGGCCGGATGACAGCAACTTGGTCTTTGGGAGAGCGGGCTCAGAGTCACTTACGCACAATCTCCCGGATGGTGACGGGCTGGAACAGGGAGGCGGGCTCGCTGCGCCCCGCAATGTTGACTGCCACTACCCGAAACAAGATTTTTGCTCCCGTGGGGAGATTCTTGACGGTGAAGCCACAGCGCTCTATGGGCTCCGTGTTAGCTGGGACCCAGTCCTCGGCTACAAAAGAGAAGGCATGCTAGGAACCTTCTAGAAGCACCTCAGCTGGTTGTCCCTTCCCGTTCCTTGGGCTGACTGCAGTGAACAGGGGCAGCTGATATTTGCTAAGCACTTACTATGACCAGATTGGAAGGGTGGCACACGTGTTAGTTAGCTCACTGATCTCTGCCTCTGTCCTATGTTATCCCCATTCTAGAGATGGGGAAATCAAAGTTCAGAGGAGTAGAGAATGGGGGGCTGGTTAGAGACAGCTTCTCGGATTTCCTGCCCCCTTGCTTTCTAGCTTAGGTTTATTGCCATAGGTTGGTGAACAATGTGGGTCAGACCAACCACCACCAAGGCGAACTCTAATGAGACTAGGTCCTGAAACATCATAGTGGCCTGGTGCAGATGGGAGCGGGATAGGCAAGGGCAAGAATGGGGTAAAGAGCGCTGGAAAGAGAAAGAGGGAAGAAGCTGATTAGAGTCCAACCATCCATTATTTACATGCATTACCAGATGCGGTCATCACTGTACCCTGTCAAGGAGGCAACTGTCTTCACCCATTTTTAGATGAAGGAAAGTGTAGGGCAGGATGGGAACTCACGTCTGTCTGACTTTAAGGCCTGGGGTACGGTGTTGAGATGATCACGCCTGTCTTCCCAGTGAGATGACCGTGTTGCAGGTACCCCCACAGTCATGGCACCGAGCCTGGCATGGAGTCCAGCACTCAGTACGTGTTTGTTCGGTGGAGAATGGAGAGTTGGATATGTGGAAAGATGGGTGGATGGGTGGATGGATACACAGAAAGATGGAGAGACAGTAGACAGATGTCATGACCAGTAGATGGTGGTCATATAGGGAAATGGATGAATGGAAAGAAGGAAAGGAGGGTGGAAAGGAGGGAGGGAAGAGGGAAGAAAAATGGTGGTGAAGAGATAAATATATGGATGGAAAACATATTACAAGATGGATGGATAGTTTGTTAATCCAAAAGATTTTCAGATGGATAGACAGATGGTTGGATGGATGACCAATGGTGGGCAAATGGATGGAAGAATGCAGGAAGAAGGGAAGGAAGGAAGACAGGAACGAAGGAAGGACGGATGGAAAAATGGAGGGAGGGATGGATGAGAGAAAGAAGGAATATAGGTAGTCAATAATTACAGGGATGATGGATAGATGGATGGAAAAGTACTACTGTATGGAAGATGGGTACAGGGAAAGGAGGGTGGAGGATGGGAGAGAGGAAGGGAGGGAGAGAGGACAAGCTGGTCAATGGGGGCCTGGCTTGAGCCATCCCATTCAGGGATTCAAGCAAGTACAGACACAGGGCTAGGCCAGTCCACCCCATCAAAGAGCTCTCCTTGCACTGCCCTCTTTGCAGTCCCCTGAATTGGACCCCCAGCAGGGCTCTGTGTGATACACCGTGCCCCCACCCCCAGACCTGACGCGGCCACTCACAGCCCTCCAGGCAGTACTCCACCAGGTACCCATCGATGCCGCCTGCCCCAATCCTATCTGGAGGCCTCCACTTGAGAGTGGTGGTCGTGTCTGTCACGTCTTCCACTGTCAGGTGCAAGGGTTCACTCGTGGGTGCTGTAAGAATCCAGGGAAAAGGAAGGTGGAAGCAAATGAGGGGTCGGTGGTCACGGGGAGGGGCAGGAATCAGAGTTGGAGTCATTGATCAGGAAAGGGAGCAGTATGGTGGGCCAGAGGTCCACGAGCCAGGACATGTCATCATGAGTCATTAAAACCACAACGTATATCAAGGGATGGTGAGGTCTCCAGGAGGAGGGAGAAATGTTGGTCTGGTAGGTCAGAGGTCTATGAGGGATCTGGACAAAGGCACAGAGTCTAGGATCATAGAGATTGGTGACTAATGTACTGGGTCAGTAACAGGTCGGGAGGTTGGTTAGGGCTGGAGGTTCAAAGGCCAGGTGTAGGGTCAGAGATCAGCAACAGGTAGGGCAGGGGTTGGAGATGGACAGGGGTTTGGGGAGGGTGCAGAGGAGCATTACCAATAGGCATGAAGGGCTTGGTGTTCATGCTGGGCTGGGAAACACCAATGGCATTGACCGCGAAGACCCGCATCTCGTAGAGGACGCCCTCGATCATCTTGGTGGACTCATAGGTCGTCTCCGTAAAGACCTCAAAGTTCAGTTTCATCCAGCGCTGAGAGCCCTTCTTCTTCCGCTCCAGGAGGTAACCTGGACGCCCCCGCCCAACAGAGAGGAGTGATGCCCATGGGGAGACTATGGGGTCGCAGGTCAGTTGTAGCAGTGAGAGGCACATCAAAAGGTCACATGACCCCAGAGATGTCTGAGGACATGAATCTTGGGTTGGTCTCGGGGTCACAGAGCAGTCAGTAATCACCAGTCATGGGGCTGGGGCTCAGGAACAGTCACGAGTCATGAATCAGGAGTCAGGGATCATAGAAAACCCTATGCTATAAGTGAAGGTCCCCAGGTTGCTGGGAAGCAAAGAATGAGAGGGAAGACCAAAGGAATTGCAAGACATCCAAGATGGAAAACCGATCTCAGAGGGAGATCACCAAGGATGCTAAGAACTCTCAAAGGCCAAGCGATTCGTTGGGGTGGCAGGGAAGGGGGAGTAAGAGAGGTCAGAGGTCATAGGGACTCCGGCATACAGGCACTCACCAGTGACTGGCTGCCCCCCATCGTACTTGGGTGGCTCCCAGACAAGAATGGCCCAATCCTCTCCAACAGAGGTGACTCGCACAGCCTCCGGGGGGTCTGGGACATCTGTGGGAGACAGGATGATCAGCGGGTCCCTCAGGGCCTCAGGGAGCCACCCTGGCTCACTCCCTCAGCTCCCTCTGCTCACCCACAACCCGCACGGAGATGGAGGCCACATCCTCGCCCACAGGGTTGGTGACCTTGATGGTGTAGCGGCCCTCATCCGCTCGATCGGCACTCTCGATCACGAAGCTGCTGATGTCTGTCAGATTCTCGATGCGGACCCTGCCTTCGGTGGCTGCAAACACCTGGACACAGCCACGGGGTGACCTTGTTCCATCTCTCCCCAAGCCCAGACCCACCTCTGCACTGACTGCTCAGAGTCCTCCAACGGCTCCTCATCACCACACAACACACACGGCCTTGGACCCAGAGTAAGAGGACCCGTTGCATTTACACCCAGCCTCACCATTCTTCCCTGCTGCCCTCCTCATCCTCCAAACACCACCCTGAATTAAAATCCCAAAAATGTGGCATGCGATCCCCTCAGCCACTCTTCTATTTGCTCGCTCTTACTCATCCTTTAGGACTCGCCTAGAAGTCGCCTCTTCTGGGAAGCCATCTTGGAAGCCCCCAGCTGAAAGTGATGGCCCTATCCCCTGAAGTCTCAGTTTCCAGTACCCCCCCTTTATCTCAGCCTGGTCACCCCAGACTGTGACTGCTTGGGCACGTGTCCGCCTCCCTCCACCTCCTTCCTCGTGGTGGTATCCCCAGTGCTATGCACAGAGCCCCACAGAGAGGAAGACTCAGGGGCTGTGTTTGTTGACTGAAGGAATGAATGAAGGTTGAGTCAAGTCTATCGATTTTACAGACTAGGACTCTGAAGCCTAGACGATGGAAGAAAACTTGAACTGTCCAGTGCCTGGAACATACAAAATAAAAATATTTGTTGGATGGATGGGACCTTGGACTGACTGATGGATAAATGGACAAATGGATTAATTACTGGATGAGAAGATGGCCAGATGAATTAAATAATTGATAAGTTTTTGAATGGAAAGATGGGTAGATGGTTGAGTTGATGGATAGCTGGATTTGTTGGCTGACTGATTAATGGATGGTGGATGGAGGGATGGATGGAGGGAGGGATGGAGGGAGGGATGGATGGAGGGAGGGATGGAGGGTGGGATGGAGGGAGGGATGGATGGAGGGAGGGAGGGAGCACCCACCATGTGGCAGGCCAGTACCATGTGATAGACAAATACAATCTCCAGTCTTCAATCCTCTGAAGGACCATCATTCTCATTTTACAGACAATGAATCTGAAGCTCAGACAGGGAAGCCACTTGCCCCAGGTTGCCCAGCAGAGCTGAGAGGGAGAAGAAGTCAGGGCACGGGGTTGGGGGGAGCCCTGCCATACCTCATCTCCCTTCAGCCAGGTGGGGACAGGACGAGGCTCCCCAGTGATGGACACATCGAGCCTCAGCTTGTTTCCAGCCACCACCACAATTGAATTCTCTGAGGTCTTCCCTGAGCAATCCAGGTGGATCTTTGGTGGCTCTAGTGGCAAAAAAGAGATACTGGGGAGCTTCGGAGTGGGCAGCTGGGTCATCCTGATCCCCACCAAGGCAAGCTGGGTTCCCCAAGAGCTGGGCTCCAATAGCCATAGAAATCCTGGGGTCCTGCCCCCAGCCCCTCTTCCATCAGACCCAGGAGTCAGGACCCCCAGCCCCCTTCTCCCTCAGACCCAGGAGTCCAGACCCTCAATCCCCTCCTCCCTCAGACCCAGGAATCCAGGCCCTCAGCCCCCTCCTCCCTCAGACCCAGGAATCCAGGCCCTCAGCCCCCTCCTCCCTCAGACCCAGGAATCCAGGCCCTCAGCCCCTCCTCCCTCAGACCCCAGAGTCCAGGCCCCTCAGCCCCTCCTCCCTCAGACCCAGGAGTCCAGACCCTCAGGTTAGCACAGCAGCCCCTGGTCCTTACCTTGCTTGGGCACATACTCCACCTTGATTTCTGGAGGACAAAGAAGACGGCTCTGTTAGCTCTAAATCCAGTGGACCCCTAATCCCACCCTCCCACCCCAGAGGCTGAGGGGAAGGTCTGGCATCACCCAGGGACCTGGGGGGCTGGGCATGGGTCCAGGACCATGACTGCCCCTCCCCCCAGGTGGACACTCGTCAGAATGTATAGTGCTCTCTCCCTCCATGTTTTCATCTGACTCCTCCCACAAGATCAGACGCCGCCTGCTGTCACCCCTAATACACACTAGGGAAACCTAATCGTGAAGGAGGGGTCTGGGCTCTGGGGTCTGGGAAGGTGGGTGCTCTGGCCCCTTGGGGAACACAGAGGGGCACCCTCACCCAGGAAGTTGAGCTTGGCTGAGAGGGACAGGGCATAGCCATCGGGCACAAATGTGTAGTCTCCCTCATCTTCAGGGCGGACGTCATCGATCACCAGCTTGTGGAACCTAAGGTGTTGTGGGGACAAGGCAGGAATCAGGTGGGTCACCCCATGGATCACCATGGAGAAACACCTTTTTAAAAAAGTTTATTCATTTAAGTAATCTCTGCACCCAATGTGGGGCTCGAAGTCATAACGCAGAGATCGAGAATCACACATCTTTCCAAAAGAGCCAGCCAGCCTCCCAGAGAAACACCCTCTCGATGCACTCTAAGTCCCCTTGCCCACCATTTTTTTTTTTTTTTAATTTGAGAGAGAGCAAGCACGAGTGGGGCTAGGGGCAAGGCAGAGGGAGAAGCAGGCTCCCCACTGAGTTCAGAGTCCAAGGTGGGGCTCGATCCTAGGACCCAGAGATCAGGACCTGAGCCAAAGGCAAAGGCGGATGCTTCACCAACTGAGCCTGCCAGGTGCCATTCCCCCAGGCCTACCATTTTTATTCTGGGTTTTGAAATGCTATCATCTGAGTTCAAATCTCATCTTTGCCACTTATTAGCTGTATGACTTTGGGCAAGTTAGCTAGGTCCCCTGTGAGTTCAGTTTCTTCATTCATAAAAGAGGAATCATGAACAGTCTACAGCAGGGTTGTTGTGAAGAAGTAAAACTCTTGGGGCGCCTGGTGGCTCACTGGGTTAAAGCCTCTGCCTTCGGCTCAGGTCATGATCCCAGGGTCCTGGGATCGAGCCCCGCATCGGGCTCTCTGCTCAGCAGGGAGCCTGCTTCCTCCTCTCTCTCTCTCTCTGCCTGCTTGTGATCTCTATCTGTCCAATAAATAAATAAAATCTAAAAAAAAAAAAAAGAAGTAAAACTCTCCCAGCATGTAATAAATGCCCCATAAGCATTATAATTCATTCTCAGAGTTACCGACACTCCTGGCAGGCAGGGTTCCTGACACAGAACCTGGAGAAAGCCTGCGTTCTGCCAAGAGCTGTGGTCAGGAAATGCAATTCACCACCCTACAGGGGCACACGCACTTGGGCATGCTGTTTTGGCCTCACGGTGGCTCTCCACATCCCACAGGTCACTAGGTGCTTCTCCTGGATGTCCCTGTGCCACCTGTTGAATTCCAGTCCCTTTGTTTCCCCAGCTAGACGTCTCCCCCACTTTGTAGGAGACTGTTGGCAGACACGGCCACAGGTTCTCCCCTCCCTGTATCTGTGCCCCTTGCGGTAAGACCCTGCAGCCTGTGGCTCCCTACCCCTTAAACCACTAAGTAGAGGGATGGTTGTTCTGCAGCGATAGCCAACTGATACACACACCACCCCCACACACCCCTCTCCTCTCCGCCACCTCCACCGTCTACTCCGCACCTCCCCACGTGGGAGATGGTGATCCTCTTGCTCGGCCGCACCTCGACCCCATTCTTGTACCACTTGCCTGTCACCTTCTCGTCAGACACCTCACACTTAAACACGGCCTGCTCCGAGGCCTTCACTGTCAGATCTGCGATGTCCTGCAGGACCTCCAGCTGTTTCTCTGGGCAGGGAGAGAAGGATACGAGGCCATGAGAACTCCAGGCAGCCCACAGATATGCACAAGCGCTGTTCCAGGCACTGGGGATATAACTGTGAACAGCCCAGAAACATCCACCGGCCTGGTGGAGCTCATATTCTAACGTGGAGACGGTCGGTGAACAGGGAAACACAGAAACATACAACAAGGACACCTGGGTGGCTCAATAGATTAACCATGTGCCTTTGCCTCAGGTCATGCATGATCCCAGGGTCTTGGAATCGAGTCCCGCAACAGGCTCCTTGCTCATTGGGGAACCTGCTTCTCCCTCTGCCTGCCACTCCCCCTGCTTATGCGTTCACACTCTCTCTCTCTCTCTCTCTGAGAAATAAATAAATAAAATCTTAAAAAGAAAGAAAGAAATGTATAACAAGAGGGAGTGATGAAGCCTGAAGGAGGGCAGGGAAGAGTCTGTGCGAGAATGCGGAAGAGTCCCCTAGGTAACAGGAACAGCATGTGCAAAAGCCCTGTGCAGCAGAGCAGGCTCGGTGTGGGAAACAGCAAGGAGACCAGCACGCAGTGAGCGAGGCAGACATGGTAGGAGATGAGCTGGGCAGGGGCAGACGGGGCCAGATCACAGACCTTGGGGGCCCCAGAGAGGACTCCCAGCCAGGCAGGAGCTACTAAAGAATGTTGTAAAGATGGCTGGGATCTGAAGTATTTTATTTTTTTAACAAAACAATGCATTTATATGCCTTAAAAATAAAGGCAGTGGGGGCCCTGGGTGGCTCAGTTGGTTAGGCATCTGCCTTCAGCTCAGGACATGGTCCCGGTGTCCAGGGCTCGGGCGCCAAGTTGGACCCTGTGCTCAGCAGGGAGTCTGCTTCTCCCTTTCCCCATCCCCCTGCCTGTACTCTCTCTCTTTCTCTCTCAAATAAATAATTAAATCTTAAAAAAAAAAAGGAAAAAAATAAAGGAAATGGATTATTTTTTTAGATTTTATTTATTTATTTATTTGACAGACAGAGATCACAAGTAGGCAGAGAGGCAGGCAGAGAGAGAGAGGAGGAAACAGGCTCCCTGCTGAGCAGAGAGCCCGATGTGGGGCTCGATCCCCAGACCCTGGGATCATGACCCGAGCCGAAGGCAGAGGCTTTAACCCACTGAGCTACCCAGGCGCCCCAAGGAAATGGATTTAGATGTAAAGGGGTTATCTCCTACTTACCCACCTCCAATCCTCCCTTCTCCAAACGGGCACTACCCGTTTAGTCGATCACTATGAAAGCAAATAGGTATATATGTTTTCTCTCCTCCCTCTCTTCCTTTCCTTCCTTCCTCCCCTCCCCTCCTTGCAAATTGTAACATATTTGCTTTTTTACCTGACAACAGGGTATATTGGAAATCCTTACATATCAGTGCATGTCACACTGTCCATTTTTAAGGGCTTCTTATTGACATCCATAATTGATTTGGCTCATAAATACCTTAGTTTGGGGTTGGTTCATTTTTTTATATTTAAGGAACTACACACTCACAAGCATTTGCAAATATAATGCATGGAGTCCCATGTGGCTTTCAGTCAGCTTCCCCTGGTGGAGAGGGTGACGTCTTACATAACAGGAAAGTGACCTGGGCCCTAGACGGCCATGTGCTCAGTTTCTACCATCTGACTTACATTTTACAAGGATCACTCTCTGGCTGGTGTGTATGTGAGTGGGGGAGGGGGTGGCCATGGAAACAGGGCACCCACTGAGCAGTGCTGTCCTTCAGGCATGAGGGGTGGAGGCCTGGGACAAGTGAGGGCAACAGAGGAGGGGAAGAGCGGTCAGATCCCAGATATCTTCTGAGGGGGAAGCTGCCAGGAGTCGCTGGTGAACTGAATGCCGGGGGAGGCCAAGAGAGGAGTCAGGGACAACTGCAAGATTCAGGGCCTGAGCAATGTTTGTTTGTTTGTTTAACATTTTATTTATTAGGGGCGCCTGGGTGGCTCAGTGGGTTAAAGCCTCTGCCTTTGGCTCAAGTCATGATCCCAGGATCCTGGGATCGAGCCCCACATCGGGCTCTCTGCTCAGCAGGGAGACTGCTTCCCTCTCTCTCTGCCTGCCTCTCTGCCTCCTTGTGATCTCTGTCTGTCAAATGAATAAATAAATAAAATCTTTAAGAAAAAAAGATTTTATTTATTAATTTATTTGAGAGAGGGGGCAGAGGGGGAGAAGCAGAGGGAGAGGGACAAGCAGACTCCATGCCGAGCACAGAGCCTGACGTGGGGCTCGATCCCAGGACCCTGAGATCATGACCCGAGCTGAAACCAAGAGCTGGACCCTTAACCGACTACGCCACTCAGGCGCCCCTGAGCAATTTTTTTTAAGTTTCTTTATTTATTTAAGTAAACACTCTAACCTAAACGTGGGGCTCGAACGTATGACTCCAAGATCAAAAGTCACACGTTCTTCTGGCTGAGCCATCCAGGCACCCCAGGGCCTGAGCAATTTTGAGGTGTGAGGAGAAGCTTGACATATCGCAGCACCCCCCTCCCCACCTGGAGGCCCCGTACCTTCCACGATGAGCTCGGCCTCACACTGGTCTCCATTGGTCATGACCTGGTAGTGACCCCCATCCTCCAGGGTCACATCTGAGTAGATAAGAATGTGATGCTTCCCATCCTTCTTGAAGCGATATCGAGCCTTGTAGGAATCCTCCCGTGTCAGTTCTACCCCATCTTTCATCCTAGGCAAAGGGGATGTGAAGAAGAGAAGTGAGGGACCCACACAGCTCTGGGTCTAGATATCACAGGGGGAGGGCCAGAGAGACAGTCCTGAGCGGAGGTCAGGGTAAGAATGGCAGTCCCAGGAGGGAGGAGAGAGTCAGGTTGACAGAAGCATCTTGAATAGTTGGATCACAGGTGGGATAGTGGGTCACAGGAAGTCACAGTCCACAGGGATAGTGGGTCACAGGAAGTCACAGTCCACAGGGAGATGCCGCAAGGTCCCGGTTGGAATAAAAGGTCACTGGGAGATGTCAGGGCATGGAGGGAGTCCTGGGGTCCCAGAGAGACATCAAATATTGTGGCCTCTCTAAACGGTACTTCCCTGCCTGAGAAACTCCTCCCTTCCCACTTCTCTTCTACCTCCTTATCATTCAAACCTCAGCTCCATTGTCACCTCCTCCAGGAAGCCTTCCCTGACCTCCTGAGTCCCTTCTGCCTATTAAAAAGTGATTATAACTTCAGTTAGTGCTCTTCTGAAACACTTGTCAAAATAGAACTTTTGTATTTATTCATGTGATGTCTCGACTAATACATGTCTCTCTCTCCTACACATACACCCCAGAGGCTTACCAGATTATTAACTCTAAAAGGGTGGGTGACATATTGGTATATTTTCTCACCATTATATCTCCAATACATTGAAGAGTGCCATCATATAATAGGTGCTCAATAAATATTTGTTGGGTGGGTGAATAGATGTGGGATGGATGAATGGATGAGGAGAAGGGTGGGTGAGTGAGTGTGCGAGGAGATGGATAGGTGGATGGATGGATGGGTGGATGGACAGATGAACCCATGGGATAGAGGAGTGGATGGATGGATAAAGGATTGGCTGATGAATGGATACATGAGTGATTGGACCAGAGGATGGATGGATGATTGAATGGATGAGTAAATGAATCTGAAATAGCAAGGATCAGGAAAAGGAGCTGGAAGAAGATAAGATGGGTAGAGGTCAGAAGTTCCAGAAAGAGATCATGGGTTGCAGGTCAGGATTTATAGAGAAAGGCTGAGCTGAGGTTTCCTGGTGACTACTGGGTAAAGTTTCAGAATCTCTAAGAGGCTCACAAAGATCAGAGCTGAGGCAAAGAAGCTGTGGGCACCTGTATGGAGCTCAGGGATCAAGAGTCACTTACCACATGACCTGGGCACCATCTTCTGATACCTCCACTGACATTTCCACCCGGTCACCCACAAACACCTGCTGGTCCTCGAGGGGTTTGACAATCAGGACTGGAGGTTCTGTGAGACATGGAGGGACAGGAGGTCAGTAGTTTCAGGACACCTCCACCCCCACCCCAGAGCTCCACTCCCTAAGCTCAGGCCCAAATCTCAGCCTCACCTTTGACAAAGAGCTCAGTGAAACACTTCTCATCTTTGACAGCGACCTCATAAGCGGCATCATCCGCCAGCGTGCACTTGTTGATGGTGAGAATTCGCTTCTTACCAACATTCTCAAACACGTATCTGGTGCAAAAATCTTATCTTAGCCTAGAGCCTGGAGGAGATCCCGGGCCTGGGGTTGATCTACCCACCAGTTCTCAAGCAAGTCACTCCCTCTCAGGGCCAGATTGTGCAGGAGCGGACAGATGGTCTAATTTCTAGTATTTAAATACCCATAGCGGAAATCTTAAGTGCCCCCTCGCCGCCCATATCCATCCTCCCCTTCCATTTAGCAATAGCACACAGCTACCGACCTGAGAACTACATTTCCCAGCCTCCTTTGCAGCTAGAATGGACCACCACTGAACTTGGGCCAATGGAATGTGAGTGGATTCCAGCGGCATAACTGCTATTTCATCTCCACCTTTGTGTTGCTTGCTCCAGACTTCTCTCCTTCCCCCTTCCTGTCTCCCATGACCCAGCTTCAATCAAGTAGACGAAGACAATGTCACAAGAAATGGTGTAGCCTAAAATGTGGAACCTGGGTCCCCAAACAATCTCTAAGAAGAAAGCCAACCCACCAGCCGCAATCAGCTAGGAATACATTTCTCTCTCACTCCAAGTAATGTAATCTAGGGACTTTGTTACAGCAACTTAACCTGGACCTTAACTAACTTAACTTTTTATCTTATCCAACATGCTCCTGATGAGAAACTTAGAAGACACAGCCAGGGCGCCTGGCTGGCTCAGTCAGGAGAACATGCTGACACTTGATCTTGGAAATCCTGAGTTAGAACCCCACGTTGTGTGTAGAGACGACTTAAATAAATTAATAACTTTAAAACACACACACATACACAGCCAAGAAAAAAATAATAAAACTAAAACCCATCCAAGAGATAACTGTTGCAAACATTTTGGTCTCTGTCTTTCCAATCTTTTTATCTATATGTATGTAGATTAACATTATGTGAGGCAGAAATGGGAACCACGCTTCTTCCCATTTGCAAACTTTGACCAGCTTCCCGTATTAGTATACATTTTAGGATCTCATTCTTAGTGACCACATAGAACTTTGGCAAGGAATCATACATTTTGGTTGTTTTCCATTTTTTGCTACAATAGCAAATGCCTTAGGGAACATCCTTGCAGCGAAATATGCACAACAATGTAATTCTCTTAGGATAAATCCCTCAAATTGCACAATCTGAAAGATTTTTAACACACTGCCCATTCAGAGATTTAGCAAGTACCATTCCTGCCAGCAGCATTTGTGTACCCATTTCTCTATGTTGTCTCCAGCACTGGGTTTTATCATTTTGGAAAGTCTTTGCCTATTTGGAGAGCAGAAGACTATTACTTATTTGCATTATTATTGTTGTTGTTGCTGTTATTTTCAAGGTTGAATGTGTCCTCCACAGCACATTGGCCATTGGTTTCTTCTCAACCAAATTCCTGTTTTCATTACCTTGAACAATTTTTTTAAAAGCTTATTTATTTATTTATAAAAATTTTATTTATTTATTTGATAGAGCACGCACATGAGCAGGAGGAGAGGCAGAGGGAGAGGTAGAAGCAGACTTCCCACTGAGCAAGGAACCCAATGCGGGACTTGATCCTAGGATGACCTGAGCTGAAGAGAGATGCTTAACTGACTGAGCCATCCAGGCGCCCCTAAAGATTTTTTAAGAGTAATCTCTAGGGGCTCCTGGGTGGCTCAGCCATTAAGCATCTGCCTTCAACTCAGGTCATGATCCCAGGTCCTGGAGTCGGGTCCCACATCGGGCTCCCTCTGCTCACCAGGAAGCCTGCTTCTCCCTCTCCCACTCCCCCTGCCTATGTTCCTCTCTGGCTGTCTCTCTCTCTCTCTCTCTCTCTCTCTCTCTCTGTCAAATAAATAAATAAATAAATAAAATCTTAAAAAACAACAACAAAACCCTTAAATTAAAAAAAAAAAAAAAGGAGTGATCTCTACACCCAATATGGCACTTGAACTCATGATCCTGACATCAAGGGTCACATGCTTCACCTACTGAGCCAGCTATGCGCCCCTCCTTTGTCAATTTTTTTTTATTGAGGTATTTACACTTTTCATATGAATGAGGGAGGCTCTTTCTGGGTTAAGAGTGGTCAGATTTATATCTGGGCCCTCTCTGGGACTCAGATCTCCCCCCACCCCCCTGAGGGACTGTCCCTCAACACATACTTGCTACTTGGTTTGATCTCCTGGCCGTTCTTGTACCACTTAAGAGGAAGGTCTGGGTCACTGATTTCCACCACCAACTTGATCTTGTTGCCTCTGTCCACTTGGTAGGCTGGATCCAGTTTCTTTGTGAAGGCTGGAGATTGAAGGATGCAGGGTGCATGGAGCTGAGAGGTTCTCACTGCCCTGGTCACCTCCCAGAGCTGCCACATCTCCCTCCCCAGACCATGGGCTCTCCAAGGTCAATGTCAGGAATCCTCCCATAAACTTGGAGGTGCCTGACTACAGGGCCCTATTACTCCTTAGATCAGGACCTTCAAGAGATAGGTCCAGGGTCCAAACATCCAATACCCATGATGCTGGGATCCCCTAGGGAGGCCCCACCTCCCCTCTGAGCAGTGCTGACCTGAACTCTTCTTGACCTCGACCTTGGCCTTCTTGAGCCGCTTCAGCATGCCCCGGAGGTCAGTGATGCCATACTGGAAGGCAATCCTCTCGTACTCACTCTTCTTTGCCCCTTTCAGGAGCTCCCAAATTTCAGGGGGGATGCCTAGGTCATCATCATCTTTCTTCTTTTTCTTCTCCTCCTCAACCACCTCCCTGAGGGCAGGGAGAGTGGGCAGGGGCCGCAGTGGGTGGAGGGGCAATTAGGATTAAAAGGTGAGGCGCTCCCTCTGCCTTCACCCACTTGCTGTGCCGCTCTCTCTCTCTCTGAGCCTGGTGCTCGTTTCCTCTCCGCCTGCATGCCTAAGCCTCCTCCTTGACCTCCTGGCCTCCATTCTGCCTCTTCCCCTCCAGCCTGCTCGCCACATGGCCCTAGGAGGGTATTCCTTACTTCCACATCAGATGACATCCTTTCCTTGTTCAGAATTCTTCCATGGGTCCCCCACTGCCATCAGGAGGAAGCCTCAGCAGCTCAGCCTCACAGTCATGACGCCACCCACCATGCCATCAGCACCCCACAACCATCCATGCATGTTCCTTGCCTTTCCTGAACCCTCAGGCCCCCCTCCTGCCTCCCAGCCTTTGCACAAAATGTTTCCCCACCCAGATGACCCCTCCCTACTTTCCCTTCCTGATGCACTCCTCTTCAGACCTAGTGCCAAAGCTCCCTTCTCTGTGAGGCACTGCTGGTCTTCCCAGGCAATGAGTTGCCTTCCCTCTGGGTTCTCACAAGGTCTCTGTGGGACCCTCTCTTTGGTCACACTAAACAATCTTGGTCTCTGTCTATGTCTGTTGGACCAGACCCATCTCCCCAGAACAATCTGTGACTCAGTGTCAGGGACCAAATCAAACTTCTCTCTGTCCCCTGATCTCAGCCCCGGGCCTGGGAGACAGGAGGCTTCAAAGAATGTTTGCTGAGTGAGAAAGTGAGTAGATCTCTGGAAAGAAGGAAGGAAGGGAACAAAAAGAGGAGAGAGATGATTGGGGAACAGGAGGACATATGAGTATCTGCAATGATGTACAGAGCTTTGGGTGGAGAAATACTACAGGCATGGGTCAAGGTGTTGATGGATGGCTGGGGTGATGGATGTGCGGGTCCATGGATGGGTGATAGGTGGTGGACGGGTGGCGTGAAGACAGATGAATGGGCGGATGGAAGATAGCTGGGCGAGTGGATGGACTGATGGGTTGGTGGCAAATGGTTGGGTCGGCAATTGGGTGGATATGTTGAGGGGAGATGGCCAGGTAGGTGGTTGGCTGGGTAAAGACAAGGAGATGAATCTGTCATTCGATGGGGTTGCTGTGGATTTGGGTATGGGGATAGATGAATGAATACAAGAATGGATGGGTGGACCAGTAGATAATGAATAACCAAGCAAACGAAAAAGCATCATATTGAACACTATAAAATTGCCAACAGCCCATCATTTTTACCTAAAGAACAGCAATTTCATATAGATCACGCACAGAGAGCTATCTGGGTAGATGGGTGTGTCACTGAAGACAGGAAGCGTTGATCAAAGAATGCATGGCCAGGTGGGCGGGTGGGATGACGGATTCAGTTGGGAGAGAGATGTAGGTGCAGATAGATACCCAGGTGGGAAGGAAGATAGATGAGAGACAGATGGGTGTTGGAAAGTGGATTGGTGGTGCCTCCATAGTTGGGGAATGGGATTAAGGGGTGGGTAGGTGAAGGATGAATGGATGAGCTACTGACTGGGTGGCTGAGTGTAATGGTAGACGAGTGGATAGACAGGTGGGAGATGGCGGGTAGATGAATGGATGTGTGGGCGGATGAATGGGTAAATGCGCAGGTAGGTGAGTGGTTGGATTAGTCAATGGATACACAGCTGGTTGAACAGACGGGTGATTGGTAAGTGGATGGGTGGACCTGCCCCACCCAGAATGGCAGATGGGTGTTTAACTGGGTGCTCAGAGGGATGTACAGGTGAATTAGAGCCTGAGTGAACAAGAAAATGGCTGTGAGGATGATGGGTTGAAGGGTAGGTAGGTAGGGGAACTGGCCGGCAGATGGCTGAGTGGGTGTGGTTGTAGGTAAATGTGAATGGTGAGTATGGGGATAGGTGGAGGGACAGACGGCCGGATGGGTGGGAAATGGGTAGATGCAGGTCACAGAGCGGAAAACAGGGCATCCAGGGCTGGCAGTGGAACCTCCTCCTCTATGAATCCCCATCTCCTCTCTGTAGGCCAAGTGGAGTAGGCTTACCTCTTCTTCAACAGGCCGCTGAAATCCAGCTCACCCGCATCTTCTGACTTCCCTTGGCCCCTGTGGCCATTGAGAGGGTGTGTGAACCCCATGGAGGTCCTGTGCCCTCAGGTCTGCCCTGGGTCCCCACTCTTCCCTTCTCCCACAGCTCCCCACCCCCAGGGAAGACACTCCATAGTCTTTGGCACCAGCAGACACCAACCCCCCACACCTCTTCCCAGGTTCCAGGATCACTTACGAACGCTTGAAGCTTTCTAGACCCTGCCCAGAGGCGTCCTGACGGGGTACTGGGGAGAGGAGATGGGGGGACAGAAGGTGAGCTGGAAGCAAGGCCTGATCTAAGACCAAGAGTGCCCCTCCAGGCCTGCACAACCTCCCCCCAGGCCCCCTGTCATGGGCCAGCACATCCTGCAACTTGCGCGTGGATTCCTGTTTCCCTTGCTGCCGCACTGCCCCACGAGCAGCCTCTCCCCCAGGGCCAGCACACTCTTTTCCCCGGGCCTGGGCAGCCACCTTCCCTGTGTCCCCCATATTTAAGCCACACCCATCCTGGGCTGTAGACCCCAGAGCCCTCTGGGGTCCATACATATGCCCCCAAATCTGTAATAACCTCCCACTAAGCTTGCGTACCCTCACCCTAAACCTGGACACACTAGCTTCCCAAGCCCTCATGGCTACCTTCTCTAGCCTGTCCACTGGGACCGTGGGATCTACTTAGCTCACCTTCTCAGCCTTCGCTGGGCACCCAAAACCCTGCACCCTCTCCACCCCGAGTCCACACCACCTCATGGTCTAAGCCCATAGACTATCTCCCCAATTTTGAATCCCCTGACCCCTGCATCTACTCCCTCCTCCCCAAATCTCACCCCCACATCTGTACGCTCGCTACACCAGGCTGAAACACCCACCCCAGCCCCACCCCCCACAACCCTTTGCTCCCCCACGCCGCCACCCCCACCAGCGCACCCTCCACATCGATGTTGAAGGCACAGCTATCGCAGAAGTCCTTGGCTTTGACCTCAAGGCGGTAATTCCCACGGTCCCCCACGACCACCTTCCCAATGTGCAGCTCCACGGTGTACACCTGGGGGCAGGGGGCCAGGGATGTGGGTGCGCGTGACTGCTCCCCAGCCCCACCCCACACCCCCCGGAGCCCACCTCACGTCTCCCTCTCTGGGTCCTCACCCTGGCCTCACTGGAAAGGCCAGCTGTCTCTTCGCATGCCTGGACAAACTTGACCCTGGGGCCCCACATCTCTGACCCCAGAGAGCTTTCTGGGAATGCACGGACTGACCAAGTGTGCCCTGCCTTAACCCAAACATTGTCCCCACCTGTCCCCTACAATCTCCACCAAGCAGCTCCGCACAACCTCTATCCCTGGAGGTCCTGTTTTCCATCCTACAGGGGCTCCAGGCTTCAAGCAACAGGCCTTCTGAGAATCGAGGGCTGCCCAACCCCCATCCTTAGCCCATAAGCCCTCAGTGTCCCCACGGGGTCCTCACATTGCTGGCAGAGTCATGGGACTCCTTGAAAGAGAATCGGGCCCCACTCTTGCTGCCCAGCTCCAGCCACTTCCCCTTGAACCACTTGATGGTTGGTTTCTCTGGGAGCTCCTTCCCGTTCACCTTGGCCACGATCACCACATCTTTTCCTGGGTGGGGGTGTGGGGGATGGGAGGGAGTGGCCAGACAGGAACTGTGAGACTCTACAGAGAGGACTGGGAGCTTCTCCTTCCTTGGACAGAGGAGTCCAAGTCCCCAGCCCCATCCTCCCTCACACCCAGGAGTCCAGGTCCCCAGCCCCCTCCTACCTCAGACCCGGGAGTCCAGGCTCCCAGCCCCCACCTCCCTCAGACCCGGGAGTCCAGGCCCCCAGTCCTTCCTCCCTCAGACCCAGGAGTCCAGGCCCCAGCTCCCTCCTCCCTCAGACTCAGGAGCCCTGGACCCCAGTCCTCTCCTCCCTCAGACTTGGGAGTCCAAACCCCCAGCCCCCTCCTCCCTCAGACCCGAGAGTCATGTCTCCAGCCCCCTCCTCCCTCATCCCCCCTCACCATTTTCCACCGACACTGAGTCTGGCTTCTTCAGGAAAATGCCAGTGGGCTCCTCAGCAGTGGGAGACTGGTCCTCAGGTGGAGCTTCTGCTTAGGAGACAGGATTGGGGGGGATCTGAGGCAGGTTGGGGAAGGGGCAGCAGGCCACTTAATGAGCGGGGCTTAGAGCCTGTGAGGGACCCTCTGCTCAGATGCCAAGGCATGGAGCAAAGTGGCTTCTCCTGACTTTGGAAAGACCATGTATCACACAGGTGGCTGCATGACTTTGGCCAGTCTCCTCCACTCCTGTGGGCCTCAGTTTCCCCATTTGTGAACTGGAGGGAGGTGGACTGGATCATTTGAACGTGGCTTTGGGGTAGGAGAGGTGTGGAAATAGACTGCGGCATCCAAAACTGGGCAGGACTCCGTGATGAATCAGTTAGCTGCTAGGGGCATGGGGACCAGTCTGAGGGGCAGGGCTCTAACCTGGGGGCACTGGGGAGCCATGGAGGGTTATGGGCAAGTGTGGGAAGGATGGATTAGCTCTGGAGGTAGGACTAAAGGAGAGAGAGCAAGGTGCTGCAGAGGTACAAAGGGAGCCGGGGGTTGAAAAGCCAGGTTCTGCAGATCTGACAGGAACATTGTCTCACCTTTGGGGGGCTCTGCAGGAGCCTCCTCAGGGGGGGCTTCCTTGGGAGCTGGTTTGGCAGCCTCTTTGCCTTTGGGGGCCTTTTTGGCTACTGCGAGGTAAAAGATGTTCACAGTTGAGGAAGTGCTCAGTACCCTCCTCTTCCAAAACCCGGGACTCTAGCACCACCCTGCCCATCCTCCCTCAGACACAGAAGTCCTGCCCCTTCAGGCGTAAATTAATCTCTAATCCTGAGAGTCTGAGAGATCTGGTTTCCCCTTGCTCCAGACAAGCCGTGCCCCATCCACTCAGGCCACCAGGCCCTGACCTTTTGGGTCCTGGGGGTATAATTAGCTCTCTCCCGGGGCTGGAAACTGGACACCGTGTGCTGACCATGGCATCTTCCACCTGCCCTGCCGCTGGCTCCTGGCCCACCCACGACCCAGCTGCAGTGAGGGGTTGGACCCCCACTCCACAGCCTGGTTGGCCTGGTGCCAGCGGTCTGGACACCCCAGGAGGAGGGTCCCTCCCAGGGACTTGAATCTCTTGTGTTCACTTCTTTATAGAGAGAAAGCGACACCCCACGTTAAAAATGTCCACAGTCCCATACAGAGAAGAGCATCAAATAGCAGAGAAAGGCTCACATAAGGGGCCCCTATATGGAGAAGGCTCCCTAATTCCTTCGTGAGGAAGCCCACATTCCTATTGAAAGGAGGTCCCCTCATCCTTATACAGACAAGAGCTCTCCTCACCAGACAGGAACCCCTAACCTCTATACACACAAGGACTCCACTCCCCTACAGAGAAGGGACTCAGTCCTCACTCAGAGAAGCACCCTGGTGCCTATGGAGAGAATTCCATCCCCAAATGTAGAGGACCCCAATCACAACACAAAGACTCTCTGGTCTACATACACCACACTCCCATCCCTACGCAGAAAAAGGACTCAAAGTCAGATAATCTTTATCTGCACCCAGCAATGCCCCCCCAAATCCCTATAGAGAAAGGGACACCCTCACTGCACAGGGAAGGAGACCCACCAACCCAACACAGATATGGGGCCCCCCACCCCACAGAAGAAAGGGAAGCCCTCACCACACAGAGAACACATCCCATTCTCCGAAACCTACAGAGGAGCCCTTAGCCCCCATTCAGAAAAGGGGACCGCATCTCCACCCAGGGAGGGCAGTCCTGAAAGTCACCTGGTTTCGCCTCAGGCATGTCAGCAGACCTCGCTCCTGGGCTCCTCAGACCGCAGCTTGTCCCTCAGCGCCCTGGGGCGAACAGGTGGGCCCCCAGGGGGAGCCCTTTAAGAAGTCCAGAGACTCCCAGGAGGCTGTGGGAGGCATCAGCCTGGTCTCCCCGCCCTCCTTGCTGCCCCACATTCAGCGGGGCGTGTTCTGAAGGGTGAGAAAGAACATCTGGACCGCGAGAGATGGCTAAATGCCAAGTCCCTGGGGAGGAGAGGCCTGGGGTTCAGACACCCGGGTCCCAGGAAGAGGGGGCTGGAGGCGAGGGCTCCCACGTCTGAAGGAGGAGGGTCAGGACATTGGGGTCTGGGGCTCGGATTCTTGGGTCCAGGAAAATGGAGGATGAGGGCCTGGACTCCTGACTCCTGGGAGGCGGGAGATGAAGGGGCTGGGGTCTAAAATGGGTGAGGGCTCCGAGCCAGAACTCTGCCGTGGGGGCCAAGGGGGAAGACCGTCTAGAAAGCCATTCTTAGTATCTGCAAGTCAGGAGTTTTCGGGAAACCGGAGCTGCGAGGGAGGGTCCGGTTTCCCAGCGTGGGCAAGACGGCTGCGGGGGTGGGGAGGCGATCTCTGTGCCCGCAGGAAGGGCACCGAGGCTCGAGGACTCTCGCGTCCCGCCCCTGGGCGAGAGCACATCTGAAGGCCTGCGGCCGCGGCCACCTGGGACCCGGGATTGGCCGCGTGCCCCTCCTGGGACCCAGCCGGCCGGCTCCACTCGACGGTTCCCGGAGCGGGCGCGGCGGGCACCGGACGCGGGGGAGGGGGACGAGTGCCCCCCAGCGGGGCGGGTGGGGAGACCGGGAAGGCCCTGGAGGGCTGCCCGGACGTTGGCGCCCTTCCCGGCAGGGGGACCTGTGGCTTTCAGAATGGGGGCGGTGGTGGCTGGACGCCGGATGGGGGGAGGTGAAGGAGGCCAGAAGCGGGGGTGGGGGGTGAAGAGAGGGTCTCTGAGAGGCAGTGGGTGTTATGGGGAGGAAGGCGAGGTGAGTGTGAGAGGGAGTAGGGAGTGCGGGTTTGGGGTTAAGGCGGAGGATGGGAGAGGAAGTAACTCCGGCGGAGGGAGCAGGTTTGAGTGAATACACGTCCCTCCCGATTTTCTTCCTCTCGGTCTCCCCCTTCCCGGCTCTTCCAAAACCCCCTGCGAGCCGGAAACTGCCCCGCCTCCGTGGAGCGCCAAGCCAACCCCGCGCCAGCCTCTGTATGATGTCACGGGTTGCTAGGCAGACAGCCACACCGCTCATGCGCGCCCAGCTGGGTGGTGTAGTGGCTGGAGCCAGAGCGCGACGCGCCGCCAGGAGCTTCCCGCCCTATCTGCCTGTCCGAGTGCTGTATCCAGACGTACAGAGAAGGGCAGAAATTCAGAAGGCGGGGGGACAGACACCTTGACGGAAAGGGGAGCAGGGAGACAGTGGGGAAGAGAGCGAGAAAGCCTGGCTGTCTCAGCCCGGAAGAAGAGGCGACTCCTGATCTCGGGGTTGTGAGTTGGAGCTCCAGGTTGGTATAGAGATTGGTTCAAAATAAAAAATCTTTATAAAAAAGAGAGACAGACAAAAATTGAACGGAACCAGCAGTGTCTGCATCTAAAGCCCTTTACCGCGGCCTTCAAAGCTCAGCCTGATGCGGCTCTGAACGCCTCTTCCATCCCTTCTTGTGGTCCGCCTTGCCTCCGCCTCAGTGTCTCTGCCAGTCAGCAGGCCTGGGCCGACAGAGAGCCATCCCTAACAAAGGGTCCTAGGAAGCCTGTCTACCTTGATTTGTTTTATTTTATTTTATTCCACACTTGGGGTGATGATGATAGTTTTTGCAAAAGGTACCTCATTTGCAAGAGGAGGCCCTGGGAACATTTTGTCCCTGGCACTCCCTTCCCACCCTGCCCCCATTCCAGTGTGAAGGTGTGTGCTGTCCTTGGGAGGGCAGGTCCCAGCCTGGGCTCTGCTACCAGCAGCTGTGTGCCCCATAAGGACCTTTTCCCTCTCTGGGTCTTTGAAGTTCCTTCCTTGTCGTCCTCCTCCTGGACGTCAATGAATGGGTGGTGGGGTAGATTTCCAGAAGATGCATCAAAGGCTCAGCAGGGCTGCAGGGGACTTTTTCTATCTTCCTCCTCCTCTCCCCTTTCACAGAAGGGACAAACTGAGGCCCAGAAGCAGTAAGTCTTTCACCCTAGATCCCCCAGTCACAAAGACTCAAGGACTGGGACTCTGGCCTCTTAGCCCACAGTCTGTGACACCCCCACAGGGTTCAAATCGGAGCTCCCACGGTGAACCCAAGCTTCACCTCCGTGGGTTCACACCAGGGCTGAAAACACAAATGGTCAGGGGCCAAGAGGCGACTGAAAGAAGCCACTGGGGTCTGACAGCCAGGGGCAGCGGGGACTGGGACAGACTGGAGAACAGGCACCCCGTTAAGGGTGCCCGGCACCCTCCTCCAGCCTCTCTGCACCGCAAAGCTGCCCACCTTTGCTGGATCGTGCAAAGTCTGAAGGGAAGGGGTTTGTAAAATCTCCCTCACTGCTGCAGGGAACTAAAGAAGGACCCACCACCGGAGATCTGATTTGCCCCAAAGGGAGCTGGAGGGGTAGGGGTACCAATGTGAGACCTCTGGTTAGAGATGACATGGGAGAGCTGCCAAGATCACCCGGAAATCAGTTGACTGGCCAGAATGATCTCTAGCTTGGCCCTACAGAGTGTACTCCAGGAAGGGGAGGATCCCTGTGAGAACTCAGGTCTGCTGATGGGGTCCCCAAAGGGGCAGAGCAGATAGGGGATCCCAGGGAGGCCCCAGATGTGATTGGAAGGATCCCAGACAGACCAGGGGATCCCAGAGGTGGCCTGGACAAGACAGAGTTCACCGAGGTCTCCCATAGACCTGACAAGGTTGTTTTTAGACAGGCCCAAAGGATCCCAGAGATACTCTGGATGTGATTGGAGAATTCCAGACACACGCACAAAAAGTGATAGCACAGTGGCTCCAGAGAATTGGGGGATCTCAAGATGACAAACATATTTTGGGGAACAGGACAAGAGAGTCACAGATGGGCATAGAGATTTGAGACATGATAGAGGGTTTCCAGAAGGCCCCAGACATAAGTAGGAGATCTCAGATCTGATAGGAGAGTGTCAGACATGAGAAGGGGATCCCAGAGAGACCCTGGCTGGACGGGGCTTAGGGTTACAAGCAGCAACCCCCTCCCTGTGTGATGAGCTGTGAGCTCACCCTCCCCAGATGAGACTGAGGAATCCCAGACACACAAGGGAGCTCAGAGAGCTTGGTTGGCGATCTCAGACACCACAAGGCGATCTGGAAGCAGGGTCCTGCCCACCCCCTCCGCACAGACACAGAGTATAGTCCTCCAGGGGTTCTGTGACCCAAGACACGAGGATCCTGGCGATCCTGAACATGACAAGGAAATCCCAGAGGGGCCCCAGACATGATTGGGGTGGGGTGGAGTCCCAGAGGGGCCCTGGGCAGAGCTTAGGGATTATGGCAGCCCCCCACCCCCAACAGCGTGGGGAATCCACGGGTCCTATGACCTAGAGTGTGGGGACGCCAACGTGACGCAGACGTGGAGCCCCGGAGAGCCCCCCCACTGGGCTCAGGCCCGGCGGGCGGCGGGCAGCAGCGCGCTGTCGAACTGGTAGGTGAGCTTGCGCTTGACCTTGCGGATCTCGCCGGTCTTGGCGTAGTTGCGCAGGGCGCGCGCCAGCTTCTGGTAGGTCATGCGCTTGCGGTTGCCCTTCTGCTGGCCCCAGCGCCGCGCCAGGAGCTCCTTGTGCTTGGAGGAGAACTGGAAGACCCCGGCGCCCGGCTCCACCCACCACACGCAGTCGCGCATGTCTCCGCGCGTCAGCAGACCCAGCAGGAACTGGTACAGGCGGAGCTTCTTGCGGGCCCCTGCGGTGGTCGGGGCACGTTAGGGGAGCGAGCCTTGGGGCGCCGCGCTTCCCCGCCCCCTCCGCTTCACCCCTCCTCCCGGGCCCCCAGCAAGCCTCAGTCTCACAGCCGAGAGCATTGGGACGAGGGAGGAGGCATCTGCCTGGGTCCGCCTTGGGCCACCACCACCCCCATCGGAGGCAAGCCTCTCTCCTCCCCGAAGCTGTTACCCCACAGCTCCCATCCCCCTGCCTTGCTTTATCTTGGGGACCTGCGTCTCTCCTCTGCTCTGCTGGTGGCCCGCACGTAGTAATACGTGTCTGCCCTGCGTGTGGAGGACAGGATCCGTGGAATGGACTGCCAAGGCCCCTCAGAGGCTTATAACGGGGCGCTGAGTGGTGAAGAGATCTGAAGTGGGTTTGAATGCGCCTAGCCATTTCTCAGCCCCAGAGGGACTGGGATCCTGGAAGGATTTGCGGGGGTGGCTGGGGGTCTCTTTTTTGCTCCTACCAGCAGCAAAGACCCCCACGAAGCCAGAGAGGGGCTGTTCATAGCAGGCCATTGGGTACCAGAACCCCAGGTCTGCCACTTCCCAGCAGTGAACTTGAGCTGGCGTTTCCTCAGCTGTAAATGAGGCTTGTGTGTGTGTGTGTATGTGTGTGTGTGTGTGTATTTTACAAACCTCTGTGAAGCACTTAGTTCTAAGCATTTACAGTTACGAGCTCATTTGATCTTCATCAGAAGCCCAGGAGATGGGGCTGTTGCTGCTGCTGCCCATTTTACAGATGGGAAACCGAGAGCCAGGTAGGGAAAGTAACTCACAATCCTACCGGCCCAGGAACTGGGCAAACCACGGGTCAGTCACATGGGCGGAAACAGGGGTTCCGGGGACCTGTGTTGCTATGATTGTGTCCATTGATATCGTGTCTGAAAAGGGTGGAGACGCACTGACTGACTGCTGTGCCAAGCACCGCTCTCCTTCACCTGTATTATCGCACTTAATCCCCACACTCCAGTAATAGACACTTACGTCATCCCCACGGTAGATAGGAAAGTCAGGCCAAGAGAGGTACAGTCATTTGCCCCAGGTCACACAGGGAAATACCCTCATCACTGGAGTATACAGTAGGTGCTTGAGAAACCGGGGGTTCCTTTAGCCCCTCCCCCATCTCCTCTTGGAGCCCCACCACACCCCACTAGCTCCTACGTACCTGCCTCAGATGCCCTCCCCTCAGGGCCAGCCATGAGGGCCTCATCCGACTCGCTGTCTGAAACTTCCAGGGCTGGGCTGTCCAGCAGGAGGTCTTCCTCCTCCGACAGCAGAGGGCTGGGGTACGGGGCATACGCCGGGGGGGCCATGGTCTGCAAAAGGTCAGGATCACCTGCAGTCCAGGGACCCCCTTTCCTCCCTCCCTCTGCTCTTCCCTCAGCTTCCTCCTCCTGGGTCCTCGCTGTGGCCTTCCCCACTGTGCCCCCCCACCCTTTACAGCCTGTGCTCTGGCCTCAGTTCCCATCTCCATGGCATGGCCAAGGGATACCCGGGCCCCCTCCCTGAAAGCCTGCCCAACCCAGAACATGGCTTCCCGTGCAGCTCCTTGCCTGACATCCACGCCTCTGTTGGCTGGCCCGTGCAATGGAGCAGAAATGGTACTTAACCCAGAGGCTTTCACACGCTGCCTGGCATCTAGGAAATCTCGAGCCGATGATGGGAAAGTTAATCGTGTCCCTGTCCCTCACCTGGCTGGTGAAGTCCTCCGTGGGGTATGCTGGGAAGCTGGGCCCCGGGGCCTCTACACTGGGGGCTGGGTCCAGGCTCCCCACGGGGCTGTAGGTCGAGGGTCCGTAACAGAGCTGGATTCCTTGAGGATGGCTGAAGTTGGCCACAGCCGGGTTGAAGGCTTCATAGGAGGTGGCTGGGACAGCTGGACTGAGGTCCCAGCCCCACAGGGAGTCTGGGAGAGGGCGGGAAGGCGCTGAGTCAGAAGCCAGGTCTGGCCTCAGCCCCACCCACTCAAAGCCCCCAGCACAGAGAGGCCATTGTAGGCCTTGCAAATGTTTTTCCCCATAATTTGCATGGGCAAGAGGGTGGGTGGGAGAGGAAAAGGGGGGAGGTCTGGAGACTAGGCTAATCTTATCCTGCTGAACTTGGTGACATCCTCCCCTGGGACTCAGCTCCCCCATCTGTGAAATGGGCCCAAGGTCCAGGTCAAGAGGATGGCTAGGGCAGGGCCACTCACCAGAAGCCCCCTCTGAGTCAGGGTAGCTGGGGTGTTTGCAGCTGTCCAGATCATAGAAGACACCATCTGGATACTGATGGGTGGGGGGAAGAGGGGTCATCCCAGGCTTTGGGGAGCCCCCACACCCATTCTGGGCCAGCAGAAGGGTTCTGACAAGGACAAGGGAGAAGAGGGGAAGGCTGGGAGATGGACAGAAAGAGCCATAGAGACCAGGCACCAGAGACAGGGGCAAAGAAAGAGACATACAGAGATACAGAAAGCAGGGACACACATACACACCACAGCAGGAACACACACACACACACACACACACACACACACAGAATGAAAGACACAGCAGGAGATGTGCAGAAACCCCAAGACCCAGGGTCTCAGGGACATGGCAGCCAGCACCTGCTAAGACCGTGGGCTCCTAGGAAGGCATGGGGAAGGCAGGGAAGAATTCCCCCAGGCTCGCCTGTCCCAGGGGTAGAAGTGTTTCTACAGAGGCAAAGAAAATCTCAATGCTTCTTTTATCCACCTATCTATCATTTTGATCTACCCCTCAAGAATTATGTATTGCTTTAGCCATTATAGTCAAGACCAAGGCTAGACATCCAGACGACCCCGCAGCCTCACTCCCAGGTATTACCCCACAGCACTGAAAACATAGGTCCACAAAATAGCCTTGTTCGAGAACAATCAGAGCAGCTTTTCCAAGAGCCCCAAGCGAGAAATAGCCCATGGACAGGAGAGTGGATAAACAGGTGGTCGTGGCGTGTGTGTGTTGCAGGGCGGGGGCACAGCAGAGCACTAGACAACAGAGAAAAGCAACCAAGGCTGGAGCGCCTGGCTGGCTGGCAGTAGAGCATGCAACTCTTGATCTCAGGTCGTGAGTTCGAGCCCCACATAGGGGACAGAGTGTACTTAAATACCAAGGCAAAACAATGCCCAATACAGAATGCTGATGAAGGAAGCCAGAGCCAAAGGGGACATCCTGCCCGATATACTTCATATCAAGGTCAAAACCAGGCAACACGGATCCATGTTGGAAAAGATCCCAGCGGGGAGGGGTGGTTGTTGTTTGGGAATCTTCCAGAGAGATGGAAACATTCTATGTCTTGGTCTGGTTAGCTGTTACACAGGTGTGTGCGTAATGTGAAATGTCACTGGGCTGCACACCAGATCTGCCACTTTCCAACTTGTAGGTTATACCTCCATTTTTTTTTTTTTTTAAAGCAAAAAACTTGTCAAGTTGAAGCAAGGTGGGACATGCTGGCAATGGGGCGTGGGGAGTGAGCGAGGTTTTCGTTCTTGGACGGGGTTGTGGGTTATGGATGGTGAGAGCATAGTATTCTGTGTGTCTGAACTATTAGACTACGCTTTTGAGAAAACAATTTGGCAAGGAAGAGAAGGAAAGAAGGAATTGATAGGTTTGCTGAATGTGGGGTGGGTGGAGGGAGAGACACAAAGCCAAAGACACAAGGACCCCCATCCTTCCCCACGACAGGAAGTGGACCCAGAGTCTGAGAGCTGGCAAGAGCTGGCAGAGAAAGGTCCAGGAAGGAGATGGGGCAGGTGAGGAGGAGGGTGCTGGTGGGAGATATGGAGGGAGAGTCAGAAAGACAAAGTGACGGGAAGGAATGGAAGGGGAAACTGAGGTAGGGGGGTCAAGGTGGGCCATGTGGGTCCTCTCTACCCTCCCTGGTCCCCAGGGCCCCGACTCACCAGACAGCTGAAGTGTGGCCCGTCGAGCCTGGAGGGGGAGAGACACAGGGGCATGTCAGGGTGCCTTCAGCCTGGAGTCTCAGGGTGGTTGGGAGCCAGTGGGGGAGCCGGAGGGGGGAGGCGGCTGCAGCTGTGACTACCGCAGCTCTTCTGCTGTGTGTCCTTGTGTGAGACCAGCCCCACCACACTCGAGCGGGACAGGAAGTGGGGGGTGGGGGGACAGGCAAATGTCCCCCCACCCCTGGGATTTGCATAGGCAGAGGCTGGTTGGGGGGCAGGGAAAGTGAGGGAGAGAAAGTCCCTGGAGAGGTGGTGTGGCACCAGTGGGCTGATGGGGGCAGGGAGGGGACCTCCGTCATCAAGTCCATTAAATGGGTCCACTCTGGACCAGAGGAGATGGAGAGCCACTGGGCAAGAATGGGAGGAAAGTATGGAGACACACATTCACTGATGCAGGAAGCAGTTGAGTCCCAGAAATCGGCAGAAGGGGCTGGAGGAGAGACAGGGAGATAGCAGGAGAGAACAGACAGACAGACAGGAAGAACTGGAAAGAGACTGGGGCAAAGACAGAGGCAGAGAGGGAGCAAGAGGCAGAGGATAGAACACAGAAACAAAACAATGTGATGAGCAGCAGAGTGGGCAACAAGTGAGAAAGCCAGAGGTTCAGCGAGGCCCCATGGGGGGGCCGGGGGGACAGACAGGCCTGGGGGGACTGCCTGGGAGAGGCTATTAGCTGGAGGGGAGGCAGGCATCCCAAGGAGAGATTTTCGATGGTTGAGAGACAGGGATAGGATGGAGGAAGGACGCCAAGAAAGGAAAGGAAGAGATCTAGAATGGGCAAAAGGCAGGGGGAACCCCCTCCCTCCCACCCCCCTGCCCCCTACCCCTGAGGGAGGCCTGGCAGAGGGTCCTAAGGGCAGGGGGACCCCTTCCTTTAGGGAACCCCCACTTACTGTGCAGCCTCTAGAGCGAGCATGGTGGTGCTGGGCTGGGTCTGCTGTCTGCTTCAGCCACCACCCCTATTTATGCCTTGGCCCAGCCCCCTGGGGGGGGCAGGGGTGCCGGCTGGCCTGCACAGAGCACAGCCCTCCTCGAAAATCCCCTCGGGGAGGGTCAGGGGAGGGGGCTGGATTGCACAACACCTTGGTCACATGGTGGAGTGGGCAGGCCCAGGGCCCGTCTGGATTTGGGGATCCCCACAGTTGGGGTAGGAATGGGGGGCTGACCCTGAGTGGTGGAGATGGGAGAGGAACTGGATTCCAGGGGACCTTAAGGAAGTAGGGAAGCCAAGGGGTCCTGCGGTCAGAGAAGTGGGGGTCCAGGCCCAGGAGCCAGAGGGGGGGAGTGGGTTGCTGGGGGTGGGGGGCACATAACATCGAGGAGCAGACTCAAACACCAATGGCATCTGAAGGCCAGGTGGGGATGCCAGGAATCCCAGGAGTGGACGTGGACTGGGAGGGGCTGCGGGGGCTACTCTGAGGAAAACCCAGGCCCAGTGCCTGTGAGGACCCAGAGGTGGAAACATCGTGGGTGTATGACATGGAAAGGGGGGTCCCCTGGGTTGTGCCTGGAGTGGAGGCTTCTGAGCGAGGGGCTGCCCCAGGCCAGGAGGAAACAGGCCGGCACCTGGAGGCGGAGTGGGGGCTGGGGGGGGGGGGGGGGGGGGGGGGGCGGTCCAGGCAGAGGAGGATATGTGGTTAGACGTTCCCTCAGGGCCTTCAGGGTCTCAGAGGGAGACTGAGGCAGGCCCAGCTTTCATGGGGCTGGCAGCATTGCTCTTGGAGGGAAGGTGAGGAAGTCAGCAGGGGTTTCCTGGGGTCAGGGGACCCCACTGAGTGGAGCTGACCCACCTGGGCCAGGGTGCAGGACAGTGGACCTTGCCCACCGGAGACCACAAAGCACCAGGAAACAAAAGGCCTGAACTTTATTATTAATTCTCCGCCAACACCGTCCCTGCCCCCCCAGCCCTGATGAGAAGCCTGCAGGGGTCAGAGGTCACCAGGCCTCAGGGCCAGGAGGGCCAAAGCGCCTCAGAAGCTGCTCCTGGTCTTCCAGGTCCTTCCGCACCTTCTTGCGCATGTAGAAGATGGGGCAGTCCCGGCTGTGGGTGGGGTGAGGGTCAGGGTCAGGACTGGGGCGCTGCCCAGCCCAGTGATGGGGCCGGGGCCGTTCCCAGGACTTTGGCCCCCGCCTGTTGCCCACCCAACCCCCCTCAGGAGCAGGCTGTTTGCTCAGCGGGCACAGGGGGGAACCGTAACAGCGGGCACCCGCGGCGACGCTGGGCTCCACCAGCCGTATATCACCTGTCACCTGGCGTGGGAACCAGCCCCGCCCACCCGTTCCCTGGGGAAAGCCTGGCCCGCCCTGGGGAAGGGGGCTGGGCCATGGTGCCTGTGTGTGTGCGCGCGCGTGTATGCATGCGTGTGACAGAGACAAAGAGCAGGAGCGAGAGAACTGTGGCCATTTCCTGGGCAGATGCTGGCCCCCCAAGCAGCGCCCTCCCCACAGCAAGGCTGGGACACCTAGAACATCAGCCATTTGGGGCAGCGTGCCCCCCCATCTCAGGGTCAGGGTTCCGGTCCCCAGGCCTTAGGAGCCTGCAGGGAGGGCCTGCGTACCTGGTGCAGATGACGTCCTCATGCAGGCTGCCCTGGCAGCGCTGGCACTGGGTCCAGAGGCGCGAGAAGCGCTCCTCCAGGGCGTTCAGGTGGGACACCTGGGGGTGAGACAGTTGAAGGGGGGCCCCGGTCCCCGCCTTGCCCTCCCCTCACCGTCCCCACGACCCCCCACCCGCCCCGCCTCACCCTCACCTCCTTCTGGTAGAGCTCAGACTCCCGAGGCCGGCAGAACTTGCACACGGCTCCTGGCAGAGGGGCGGGTCGGCACAGGGGAGCTGGGGCCCAGCCAGAGCCCGAGCTGCCCTGTCCCTGCCCCTTCCCCACCCGCTGCCCATCCCGGCTTCTGAAAGTCCCCAGAGACAAGAGAACAAGGGAGCGAGTGTGTGGGGGAAAACTCCCCGGGGAACTCCCGGGGCGGGGGGCCCAGGACCCTCAAGGGGGTGCCTGTGAACGGGAGCCCCCGCCCAGGGGCTGAGGCCCATCCGGGTGGCACTGCCAGCTGGGAGGGCGGGTGCCGGGAACCTCAGTGATAGAGGAGCTGGGTAGACGGTGGAAGGTGGAGGATTGGGGTCCCCCCGAGGGGCTGGGGTCAGGGCTGGAGTCCGGCGCTCACCCTGGTGGTTGAGGACGGTGCGGCAGCCAATGCAGCAACTGTGGCGTTTGGCAAAGGCCAGAAGGCCGCCCACCTTGCCCGTGAGCACCGTCTTGCAGCGTGTGTGGTCACCCCCTGCAGGTGAGGGCAGGCAGTGGGCCCAGGCCGCCCCCCGCAGGCCCCCGGTGCCCCCCTGCTCCCCTCTGGGCATTGCCCCTGAGTACTCAGCAGCACGGCTTCGGCGCGGCCCTCGCCCAGGATGGGCTCAAAGATGCGCAGGAGCGGCTTGGCGAGCTGCTGCTCCAGGTAGTACTGCGTGTCGATGGGCAGGCTGTGCTCCAGCACAAAGAGGGGGTCCTGCAAACACAGCGGCCGGGGGGCCGGGGCTGTGGTCCTCAGCAGGCAGCGGGGCAAAGGGCACTGCGAGCCATGGGGTGGGGCTCCCTGTCGTGACGGTGGGCAATGGTGTGGGGCAGTCACGGGACCCAGGTGCCGCCCTGCAGGGGGTGGCATCAGTGGGGGGGGCAGGGATCCGGGATGGTGTCGGAGACCCCAAGGCGGTCCCTGGTCATGAGCTGTGATCCATGCTGGGGTCCACGGGTGGGGGTCCTCAGGTTATACCAAGCAAGGGTCAGAGGTCACCTATTGGAGCGGGGCCATGAAGGTGTACAGTAGCTAGAGGCGAAGGCCAGAAGCCAAGATATGAGGGGGCGGGATCAGACCTGGAGACTGAGGAAGGGGTTGTGGGGGTCAGAGGTCACTGGCCATCAGGGTGTAGAGGGGGGAGGACATGAATCCTAGAGAATTATGTGTTGGAGAGCAAGGACCAAGGAGACAGACACAGAAACAGATGGTGAGACTCAGTGTGCACAGTGAGGCTGGGTCTTCTTCTGCAGAGGGAGGGAGGGGGGTCAGAATAACGGGGTGGGGGGGCCTCCAGAGGGCACAGGAGGCCTGGGAGAAAGGCATCCTGGAGCCAACTCCCAGGGGTGTGTTGGGGGCGGTTCTCAGGGCCCTATGGGGCCCACAGAGGGAAACACCCTCCCCGCCAGGCTTGGAAAGCAGAAGTGAGAGCTGAGGGGAGCTGGGCGGAGCGGGCAGCCCAGGTGGGCCTGACCTCGGACTTCATGTAGGCAGCCACGCCCTTAGCAGCGCCGATGATCACGTAGGGGACACGGTCGCCCAAGCTGGGCGCACTCCCGGGGTCCCGCTTCCTCATCCTGCGGGGAGACCGGGGAGGCCAGGCGGTGAAGGCAGGTGGGCTGGCGGGTGGCCGGGGGCACAGGAAGTGGTGCCCGGCTGGCAGGAGAGGGGCTGTTTCTGGGCAGTCCTGCACACCCCCCGGGGCAGACCTCTCGGCCAGCTCCACGTGGGCCTGCTTGCCGGCATAGTCAGCAGCCGCGCGGGTCAGCTCCTTGGTGATGACCAGCTGGGAGATGTCAATGCGGTTACATAGCAAGTCGGAGATGACGTCCTGTGCATGGGCCACAGCGCCCGCCGGGTCTCTGCAGGGCCGGAATGGGGTGGGGGGGGTGTCGCCAGCGGCTGCTGAGGGCCAGGCTGGTACCTCCACCACCCCCAAGGCTGGGGGGCCAGGATGTGCCCTGGGGGCTGAGGCCCAAGGCAGAGAGGGATGCGGCCAGGCCACAGGCTGCAAGGTGGCTGAGGCGGGGCCCAGACACACAGCTGTCCCACCCCACACTCTTTCCACCGTTCCACCACTGAGGACGAGCTGGGCCTGACACCTGGGTCCCCAAGGGAGGAGGGGGCTGGGGGCCGGGACTCCTTGGTCTCAGGGGAGGGGATCCCACCCACCGGTCGATGAGCAGGCGGCGCAGGGAGGCAGTGACAAGGTTGGCCACAAGGGGGCAGTTGTCCCTACGCACGGCCTCCAGGCCCTTGCAGTCCATCCGGTCGTGAGTATCAGGCCGGGAGGAGAAGAGCAGGCCAGCATACCGCTTCTTGCTGATGAGCAGGTAGGGAAAGTAGACCTGGGGGAGGACCTGCGGCTGAGACCTGAGACTTCCAGAGGCCCAAGACCTCCCTCAGAAACTGAGGACACACAAGGCTGATCTGTGCCATGCGGGATGGGGACACTGGGGGACATAGACCCTAAGACTCCAGCGCCTGAGCCCAGGGGCACCCTCAGCATTCTAGGGGCCTCAGACATGAAATAGAGACTGGGATAAACCTAGAGATATGTCCTAAAGCACAAGACCCAGACATGGGGGTGTAGCCTGGACAGCCCCACATCTGGATCTGGGACAGACCTGAGGCAGACAGGGGTTCAAGGAGCTGAGACTTGGGCCCAGGAGTGAGCCCTGACATAGGGGCTTCTCAAAATTGGGAGGCTCCATATTTGAGAGCAGGTATACCCAAGACCTGACCCTAAGTTTGAACCTTGGAAAGAACATACAGTGTGCACCCCCAGACCCCAGCCTGATTCCTCCTGAGTTCCAAGGAGCACTGGCCAATGGCACCACAATCCAGGATTCACAACATCAGGGTCCCCAGCACCTAAGGTAGCCCCCACACCCAACACCAGAGATGCTTGAAGACTGACAAGGTTTTCACAAAATAGACACCACCCTGTGTAGTGAAGCCCAAGGTGTCAGAGGTTTTCAAATTTGAGACAATCCAAGGCAGGAAAATTCCTCAAAACTGGGGCATATGAACATGGAGAATGGGATACCCAGAGTACCCAGAGCAGGGCACCCCAAAAGGAGAGACCCTGAGCAACACTGGGGTTCTCCAGATGCTGACATACCAGGAGAACCTCATGTGAATGCCTTCTTACACTTTGCAGGCCCCGAAAATCAGAGATCCTCTGAAACCTGGCTACTCCAAGCCCAAGGGAGGTCCACTTACCTTTTCAAACTCCAGCCGGATGGGTGGGGGAAAGTGGCCCGATACCCAGTCAGCAGCTTCCCGCCCCAGAGCCATTGCCTCCGCCACAGTCGAGACACCAAATCGGCACATGACTGAGTCAGTGTCACCATACACCACCTGGGGAGGGGTGTGTGTGACTGGGAGGAAGGGGGGAGAAGAGGGCCAGCCCCCTGGAATCCCCCAACAGTCCCAGGCCCATCTCTGGGCAGCAGGTCGGGTAGCCACTGACCTTGGCGTTGGTGCCATAGCCATTCTCCACCGTGTACTTGGACTCCACCAGCTGCTTTGTTTTCTCAATCATCTGGCGCCCGAACCCAGTGACGCTCTGTCAGGGAGAGAACCAGGCAGTGAGGGCCCCGGAGCCATCTACAGCTCATGGGCTCAGGCTGCCACCTCCACTACCTCCTGGGGGCGTGGACTCGGCCAAGGGACTCCGACCCTCTGAGCCTTGATTTGTGAATCTACAAAATGGGGCTACTAAGCTGCTCCTTAAGGGTCTGTTGGAAAGAACTGGGTCCCTGGCCCAGAGCTCTGGGCACAGAAGAGGAATGACTGCAAAAAGTGCGTGTTGGCAAGCCTGAGGTTGGAGGGGCCATCAACACTGTGTTTCCCTCCACAGAGGGGCCGTGACGTGTGGGGACACCGCAGGCAGCTCTCCAAGGTACAGGACCATTGGCGCTCCCGGCCTCCTCCCCGAAAGCCAGCAGTGCCACCCCACATCTTTGGGCAACAGGAAATGACCCTATGTGTTAAGTGCCCCCTCCCCCCAGGGCTAGAGTTGTGCTTGCCTCATGGAGAAACTTTCCAACAGTCTTACTTTACAGGAAGCTGCAGCTGAGGCAGTGGGGGGCTGGGGGGGAACACACCAAGGAGAAACGGGTGACTCTTCTGTTTTGGTTTGTTTGGACCCAGTCAGAGATCTCTGTCTTTTAACTGGAGTGTTTAGGCAACTTATATTTAGTATAATTACTGATCTTATCTGGTCTTACATCTACCACTGTACTATCTTCTTTCTGTGTGTTCCACCTGTTTTGTGTTCCTTCTTCCCTTCATCTTTTCCTGGAATGATTCCATGGGTTGTTTTGTTTTGTTTTGTTTTTGTAAGCCTGAGAGACAACAATAAGAAATGAGACTAAGAAACAGATAAAACAGAGGGACAGAGAGAAGAATGAAGAAGGAAAAGACAGAGCGACAGACCAGGAAGCAACAGTCCTGATGAGGGCGCTTCAGGGGAAGGAAAGCCAAACCCTCCAGGCCTGACCTCTCCTCTCTCCGGCTGGAGTCTGACAGCCGAACACCCACCTCTTTCCACCAAGTAGACTGGGGAGGCCCCAGGGGACTACGGAAGGCCAATGAGAGGAGTATGGGTGGATGCACTATGGGATGAACCTTGCCAGAGGCCTGGCTTTTAGAGGAAACCTCTAAGCCCTTGGAACATCCTACCTAAGATAGTGTCTTTGTTCACCTAGGACCTTGGACTGTACTAACTTGACTCACGGTGAGGCCTGGAGCCACATGGTATCAGCCTGACCTCTGTCTTCAGGGTCTGGAGACCGAGTAACAAAGGTCAGTCACACAGAAGTTCTGTGCTTATGTGACTGGCCCCCAATAAAAACCCAGGACACTGAGGCTCGGGTGAGCTTTCCTAGTGAGAAACACTCTGCGCACGTTGTCACACACCAGTATCAGGAGAAATGAGCACTGTCTGTGTGACTCCACTGGGAGAGACAACTAGAAGCTCTGTGCCTTTGCCCTTGGCTGATTTTTTTTTAAATTTTTTTCAAGATTTTATTTATTTATTTGACAGACAAAAGATCACAAGTAGGCAGAGAGGCAGGCAGAGACAGAGGGAGGGAAGCAGGCTTCCTGCCGAGCAGAGAGCCTGATGAGGGGCTCGATCCTAGGACCCTGGGATCATGACCTGAGCTGAAGGCAGAGGCTTTAACCCACTGAGCCACCCAGGCACCCTGCCCTCGGCTGATTTTAATCCCTACCCCTTAACTGTATTAAAGTTATAATCGTAAGTAGGTTCTAAATTCGAGGCCTTCTGGTGGATCACTGGATGGGAGCGTGATCTTGGGGGCTCTGGGACTGAAGGTGCGTGGGAGTGTACACAGGTCTCTCCCACCCAAAAGCCCAGCTACTGGCAGTTCCTCCAAGTCTTCCATGCAGAGCCACATGAGGACTGACATAGTGCCCAGGTACAGAGGGAGCCTCCCATGGCAGGGGGCAACCAAGTTTGGAATGTGCTGAGACCCAAACCCCAGTGCAAGGAGCTGGACAGAAAGACCTAAGGGTCTCTCAGGCCATGAGCTGAGGCACTGATCCCAGCTTGGCAGAACCTTGGACCCAGATCCTCTGTGGTCTAAGCGTGGATCTGTTTCTCCATCGGAGCAGCAGAGCTGCCTCTGGTAAACAGTCCTGGGACACCACTGTGGGGTCTTCGGTCCACATCCCCTCTCAGAGCAGGGCACTGACCAAGCACCCTGCAAACACCACACAGCTGGGGTGGAAAGGAGTACCCTCGCACTGGCTCCTTCCGCGACAGAGCTCACACAGTGCGTGAAGCATCAGAGCCTGGGTGTGCTACTGGTCGGCCTCTAGCACCGCCCCAGCCCCTATGAGCCCTGTTATGCCCATCCAGCTGGTTGGAACCTGCCCTCTGCATCCCTACCCTTACGGGCACCAGGGGAGGAGGCGGGTGGGGTCTGTCAGATGGGATTACAATGAATGGAACGAATGAGCAACAAACAAAACCTCTGCTCACCCTGCCACTCCCCCCACCTCACCGCTTCATCTGTCTGCAGAGCCCCTGGCACCAACTGCCTTCCTATATGCATTTACGGCTGTCACCATCTGTGTGCCATGAGGCTGCACGCTGCAGGAGGGCAGGAACCCTCATCCGTTTCGCCACCTGCCAGACCCACAGAGATGTTCAGCAAGTTGGGGCACTGCAACCTCCACCACACAGAGACCTGGTTCTCCTAGGGAGGGGCTGTCTGCTGTCAGCTCCCCCCTGCCTACTGAGGCAACTGAGCACTCACCTGGGAGATCTCCAGGCATGGCAGCTTGCCCACCTGGGCACCAGTGAAGCCATATACAGAATTGGCGCTCACTTTCAATGCCAGCTGCCGCCCGTCCAAGACTTGCCGACGCAGGGGGTCTGTCTCCTTGGCCAGCTCAGCCTTGGCCCTGGAAGGACAGAAGCAAAGGCCACTGATGCAGTGCCCCAGGTTTCAGGGAGAGAAAAGAGGCTGGGGCTGGGCTCTGGTTAGGGTGCTGTTCTAGAAATCGGTGCCATGTACTGTTGTTCAGGCTGTGCACTGCACAGAGGCACACAGCAGAGGAGGCAAATGGGAGCTGCAGTTAAGTTTGACATGGCAATTCTGGGGTGACCATGAAGGACAGGGACCGATGAAGAGCAAGTCTGCACAGGGGTGGGTGTGATGCTCCAGAACCAACCTCTTCCGGGCGCTGAGCAGGTTCTCCAGGATCTGGGGCAGCAGCCCTTTCCGCACTGATGTCTTCACAAACTCATCCCCTGTGGGTGTCTTGATGAACTGATCCTCAGTCAGACTGGGTAGGAGGATGGGGAGGACGGCATGAACCTGGCCTCCCCATCACTTCCTCCTCCAGATTTTCAGGCTCTCCCCACCTCTCGAATCTCCCCTCTCCACTATTTCTGGGCTCCCGGCCCTGTCCTGGCTGAAGCTGCCTCACAGGCAGGCCTGGGGGTACACAGGATGAAGAGGGGGTCATACCCCAGTCTCTGAGCGGCCCCAGGCCGCAGAAGCGTTGTATAGCACAGGTTGTGGGCCATCATGATGGACGGGTACAGAGAGGAGAAGTCCAGGGTGGCAATGGGGACATCATAGTACCTGGGGGTCGAGGAGGAGTCAGCCCTGGGAATCCCAAGCCGCCCCTACCCAGCCACGGGGCCTCACCCTTTGAGGGGCTCGATGACTGTGGCCCCCGTGTAGTCCTCGCCACCCTCTGTCTTCACCACGGGCATCAGCAGTCCCTCGCGCATGGCCTAGGAGGGAAGTCAGGAAATGGAGGCAGGCGTGGGCAGACAGGAAGAGGGAGGAGGAGGAGCATGGAAGGGCATCCAGGTGTCACCTCCCAGGAGACACAGAGAGTGACCAGAGGCCAGGAGTGGGGACTTGCTGGGGGTGTCATGACCCGGCCCACCCTTAGCTCCACCCACTGACCTGCCGCAGCAGCTGGGACACGACCTTGACCTGCTGGCCACGGCTGAGCAGGTAGCCGAGGGGCACGCCGGTGACTCGTGCCATCTCCATGGCATTGACCAGCACCATTAGCCGCTCCAGCAGCCGCAGGGGCAGGAAGGCATCCTTGAGGCAGTACACGGCCAGCCGGCGGCGCGTCTGGTCGTTCCCATTCTGGGGACAGACACAGGTGGCATCAGGGGAGGAGGCTGCGTCAGGAAGAGGGCAAGGGTCTGGGTGCAGAGTGGGGAGGGAGGAGGTCGGGGAGCTGACAGGGTAAGAGGGAGGAGGGGGCCGTCTGGAGAGCAAGTGTGGACCAGAGATGCGGGTGGGACTGCAGGATAAAGGATGCAGTGCCAGAGGTCCTGTGAATGGGCAGGAGTGGGGACTTACACCTGTAGGGTGAGGTCACAAGTCAAAACCAATAGGTCAAGGTGAAAGTCAGGACAGCTGGGAGGCTGAAGCCTCCTGGTCAGGAAGGCGGGAGGCCGAGGTCAGAGGAGTCGACAGAAGAGTCAGATGGGGGGTAGGGTGGGGGCAGGAGGTGCAGGGGTCAGAGGTCACAGGCCAGGGCCAGGCACCTGCAGGTCGGTGATGATGCTGTGCTGCACGTCCTCCTTCTGCTCGCCCAGGAAGTGGAAGCTCACGGCATTGAGCGTGTAGGAGCGGAGCTTGTGCTCACGCAGCAGCACCTGAGGCAGGGGGTGCATGGTGGGCCCTGTGCCCCAGCAGCCCCGTGAGGGGGGCACCCACCCCACCCCGGCCATGTACCTGCAACATGTCCATTTGCACGCGGCCCACCATGCTGACCACCTTGCTGTCCCGCCGGCCGGTCTGCTTGGACTGGAAGGACGAATCCCGGATGTTGGAGCGGAGGCCAGACACACGGCCCAGGAAGGGGAATGTGTGCACCTGAGGACAAAGCCCACCGGCAGGGTGAGGCTGCGTGGGAGCCGTGGCCCAGATCGGGGACCCCCACCCCCATCCCAGGGCCGCGACGCCACCCATGATGCCACGCTCTTCCCGCGGAGAGCCCAGAAGCAGAAGCAGTTCTGATGCAGAAAAGCCCTCTGCGGCCAGGGAGGCAGGGATTGGAGGTGAGAGACAGGAGGTCAGGACGGGGATAGTCAGAGGCCCGATGGCTGCAGGGCTGAGAAGCTACAGATGGCGCCCTGCGGCTGGGGAGCCGCCCTCAGATGGGCAGCTGGAGGAGGGGCAGAGTTGGGGATGATGCTGAGCTCAGTGGGGAGACTGTGTGCATGGGGTGAGGGGACCGGGGAGAGCTAGGTAGGAGCCCAGCAGGGAGCAGCACGGTGGGGGCGGTGGGCTGCAGGTACGGGGCAAGGCGGGCCACCCGCCAGGGACAGAGCCACAAGCCAGAAGGCAGCGAGGAGGAGCAGGGGGCTGCCCGCCCCTCAAGCCCCCAGTGAGGTAAGCCTACCCGACCTGCCTGCCCTACCTTGAGAGTCTGGGCCCGAGAGATGAGGTACGGAAGGTCAAAGTTCTGGATGTTGTAGCCGGTGATCACGTCGGGGTCCACGGCACGAATGAAGGCTGACCATGCCTGGGGGTGGGAGCACACTGGGTCACCCTGGTTGTCATCCTGATCATCCCCCTGGCGTGGGTCCTCCCCACTCCTGGAACATTCCAGAAGCCCCCCAGAACAACCCTAGAGCTCTCCTGCCCACTGTAGAAAGACTGAGCAGGTGCTTCTGAAAATAACACAGAACCCAGAGGGGAAATGTTCACCCCTGCAAAGTGAAGGGGTCTGAACCTGTGGACCGGGTGTCTCAGCATCCAGAGGCCTTGAGCCTGGGATGTGGAGGCCGGGTGGGGGGTTCTGAGGAAATGGGGGGAAACGGAACAAGAGCCACCTGGAGCAGCTCCTCCTCCCGCTCGTAGCTCTGCACTTTGGCGCCCAGGATAGGGGCACAGGGCCGTAGGGTGAGTGCCAGGCGCAGGAAGGGCTCCGGCTCACCCCAGCGCAGGCCCAGTGAGCAGATCTGGATCACAGGGTCCCGCTCAGGTTCAGGGAAGATACCTGCACAGGGAAGAAGAAGGGGATGCAGGGGACTGGGCTCCTCCTTTCCCTTAATGACACATCAGGGTGGCTGCACCTCCGAATCTCCCCAGACCGTCTACTCCCCTCTGCCTCCACTGCCTAGAGACCACGTGCAACCCACCCTGGTTCCCCTTTCTTCAGCTCCTGGCCCTCTCCTTGTCCCTCACAGACTGGGATGGTCCTGCCCCAGGGACTTTGCACTTGCTATTCTTTGCAGAGGCACGTGCGCGCTGGGGGAGGCTCCTTATCCCTCTGCACAAGGCCTGCCTCATCAGCCCTGAGGCCTTCCCTGCCCGCCCGTCCGAGCAGCCCTGTCACTGTCCGCCACCATCCTCCTTCGACGGAGAGTCTTACAACAACCTGTCCGCCTGCATGTTCACTCCCTTCTCCCCGAGTGAGCTCAAGAAGTATGGGGACTCCTGGGAGGAGACCAGCATGTCACCAATATCTGAAGCGAGAGCAGGAGGAGCTCTGGGCCCTGGAGACAGACCTTTGCGACCAGCGCACTCGATGTCAAAGCTGAGCACGCGCAGGGGTGCGATTCGCTGCCACTGCCCTTCTGGCGGGTGACTGGCCACGTCAGACCACAGCACGTCTGCCTCTAGCTGACACAGTGTGGCCTGTAGGAATGGGGCCTGTCAGTGGCTGCAGGGTGCCGGCTCTGTGGCCCCCCTGCCCCTGGGGAGCCCCGTACCTTCCCCTCCGACCTCAGGACATATTTCTCTGCTGGGAGTTCCAACCAGTTGCAGCCGACAATGTCTGTGTCCACCATGAACCTGGAGGGGGTGAGGATCAGTCGGCGGAAGCTGGCCGGGGCAGCGGGGGGCAGTAGGGGTGGAGGCTGGAGAGAGGCAGGGTCGTACCGGATCTCAAAGTCGACATTGGCCTCATAAGGTGCGAAGCTGGGGGTGCCCAGGCCCGCCACACGGATGCCCTGCTCCAGGAGGCGGCGGGCAGGGGCCATGAGGCGCGGCAGCGCCAGCGTGATGCGTAGAAATGGGGAGGGGCCGTGCCCGTGGTACCCGAACATGCCTGTGGACAGATGAAGCTAGCACCGGCCTGGAGGGACCCCGACCCGCCTGGCCCCTGGGCAGCACTCACTCTCCCGGGAGCACAGCTCCACGGACAGCACCGCCGGCCCCATGAGCTCCTTCCCTCCTCGCTGGTCCCTGCTGATGGCGGCGTTCAGCTCCCGCTGCAGCTCACCCAGGTGGTCGGGCCCAAATCCTGGCCGTGGGAGAGCTTGTTAGAAGCACTGGGGGTGGGGTCGGGCGGGGGCCTCCCGATGGACAGGAGCAAGAGGGGTTCTGGCAGGTCAGGGCCACTCACCAGGGGGCGCCGGGGTGTAGAAGTAGGGTGCGAAGCCCTGGATGTGGCAGCAGACCGACACGCCCTCGTCGGTGACTCCAAAGGCACGGAGCACTGGCACGGGGTTGCGGGACGGCTGGGGTGTCCAAGGCAGGGGCTGTGCTGGGCCTGGGGGTGTCATGGGATAAGGCAGGGGCAACCCCCACAGATTCCTCAACGGCCTGCCTCCCCAGGCTCCTCCTGGGCCAGGAACACAGCCCCCTAATTCCTGCATCTTGGGGTGCGTCTGCCCACTGTTCACTCTGCCCCGACCATCTCCCCGCTAGCCTCCGTTTCCATCGTCGTCCCTACAGTCTGTTTGCCACTGTAGAGCTAGAGGGAGTCTATTTTTGCAAAAAAGTATTTCCTTTTAGAAAATAATACTGACTTTGTGGGTCCAATGTTATGAGCTCTAATACACATATATAGATTCGTGGAACCGCCACCAAAATCGGGCGTAAGACAGGTCTGTCACTCTAGACAGCTCCTGAGAGATGTGCTCTCCTCATCACACCCCTCCCACCACAAGCCCAGGCCCTCGTGGTCTGTCTGCTCTCCATCATTCTAGTTCTGTCGTTTGAGACTGTCCACATACACGGGACCACACAGTCTACTGGCTCCTGTCAATCTAGGGGAAATATCTAGGGTAGAATTGCTTGGTCCTAAGAAAAGAGTGGATTTAACTCTTGTATCTCAATAAAGCTAGAGGAGGAAAAAAGGGTAGGGTGACCTCTAAGAAACTTCCAGGCTATTTCCCAGAGAGGCTACAAAGCATAGCATGCCCCCCGGGAGGGCGCGAGCAAGCAATCCATTGGCCCACATCCTTGTCAGCCCTTGGTGTCCGCGTGTGGGTGTGAGCTCTCCTAATAGGACGTGTTGTGTCTCGCGGTGGCCGTCATCTGCATCACCCTGACAGCCAGTGTGTCCCTGAGTCCACAGCCAGTGGACACCCTGAGTGTCCACCCCAGTGCTGATCTGCCACGGTCTCTCCTCGAGTGAACTGTCTGATCAAGTGTTTTGTCCCTTCCTGGACCGGACTGTACTCTGACTGTTGAGAACTGTTGAGACCATATTCGCGGTCCTGGTTTTGTGTCCAGTATGTGGATGGTGGACATTTGCACCCGGCCAGTCGCCTGTCTCTTCACTCTCTCACAGGGGAGCCTTACTAACCTGCGAGTCAGTGTGATCTCTGCAGAGCCAAAGGCTTTCCCGCCCATGTGGAATGGAGCCCCCATGTCCTTGCCTGGGCAGACAGGGCCTCACATGCTGCCCTTTCCCCCTATCTTTGCCCCCTGCTCCTGCCACCATGGTCTCTTGGCCGTTCCTCAAACATTCCAGACCTCTCCCTCCTCAGACCTCGGAGATGTGCAGTCTGGGACCTCTGCCCTACCACATGTCCCTCCATAACCCTCACAAGCCACCAGAGGTTCCATTTCCTTTTTTCTTCTGCCTATCCTTCCAGAAGGTGAGCCTCGAAGAACAGGGACTTGATCTGACTGAAATAGGGCCTGTCTTAGTGCAGATCCTCAGCTGTTCCTGACTGATACCAGATGGACAGAGGGACGGATGGATGTCAAACCACACGTGTCTCGCCTCAGCAAGGAGCCAGCTCTTACCTTCAGGCCTCAGTTGGAAGATACTCCCCACCTCCAAGAAGCCCTGTGGGACACCTGTGCCCCCTTCCCCTCTTGCTGCCCCTCTGGGCACCCACAGCCCTGGTCACCTGTGTGGGCACTGTGGGTTCATCTCCTCCCTCAAAGCCCAGGGCCCCACCTCCCACCCACCAGGCCTCTGCCCACTGAGCTCACCTACGTAATGGTCAATCTCCAACTGCTGGAAGATGAGAGGCTCCGTTTGGGGATCCAGAGGGGGTGGTGTGGGCCGCACCCAGCGGGCATCTATGGCCATTGGGGAGAACTGCCCTGGGTGGGGAGGGGAGGGAAGACAAGCAGGGTACATGGAGTCGTGGTCCCCCAGCCCAGCCCATGACCTCCAACGTGGCATCTGATGTATGAAAGGGAAGTCAGGAGGATAGGGCGCTCTGGTTCAGGCAAGTAACTCAGGAGAGATTATGGGGTCAAGAGTCAAGGTCAGACTTGGAGCTGTAGGCAACAAAGGTGGCATACTAGCATGGGGTCAAAGGTTAGCACTTCGTAGGGATACAGTGTGGGCCAGAGGTCAGAGGTCACAGGCAAGCTCTATGGCTGACCCGGTTCACGGGCAGGACGGGTGTGGGGCTGCAGGGGGTTCCCGTTCCAGGTCTCACCATCTGCTGCTCCGTCCAGGCCCGGCTGCACCAACTCCTCCTCCTGTTCCCGCAGTCGGTGCTCGGCCTCCATCTCCTCCATCAGTGCCAGCTCCTCCTCAAACTGGGATGGCTTACATGGCTCCTCCTCATCCCAGAGGCCCCCACGGGCCCGCTTCGGGGGCACCCCTGGCCCTGGGCCTGGCCGCCGCTTGCCATCCATCCTGCAGGGCAAGTCAGGGCTGGGGAGGGTTCCTATCTTCTTCATGGCCCCCCATGCACCCACCATGGCCAGGAGCCTTTTGTTCCCTGGAGGGCCCCGGGAGTAGCATGATCACGGGGTGCTGGCACATTCCTTATGCCAAACCACCATATACTATATGCTACTATAATGACAGCCCACTCCCCACCTCAGTTTAACCCTTTCGTCACATGCGCAAACCTTCCACATCCCTTCACCTGGCTGCTTGCCCACAACCCCCAAAAACCCAGTCCTCAGCACACCCCTCTCATTACCATAAACCTCTGCCTCTGACGCCATCGCCCACCCATCTCCCCACCTGCCCAGGCCTCCGTTCTACAAACAACTGGGCGGCTGACCGTTAGGCCGGTCACACTGTGCTGGGTGCCAGGCAGTGGCCTGAAACACAAATTGGAACTGGTCCCTTCCCAGCCCAGAACACTTGAGAGGCTTCCCATCCCCCTTCAAAACAAAACCAAACCAAAGCCCTTTCTATTTTGAAATATTCCAAATTGCCAGAACTATTTACCCTTCACCCAGAATCCCCAAGTATCAAAGTTTGTTGCCACACTGGCTTCATCAGCCCCCCTATTCGTAATATGCACATGTCAGCACATTATCTATTTTCCTGAGCATTTGAGTTAGCTGCCTGTCAGTCAGATACCATGCCCCTTAACCCCTGCATACTTCAGCATATATTGCTGAAAGATAAGGACATTGTCTCTTCCTCTTTTTTTTTTTTTAAGTAGGTACACCACACCCAATGTGGGGCTTGAACTCACAACCCTGAGATCAAGATTGGCGTGTTCTACCGACTGAGCCAGCCAGGCACCCCAATGACATTTCTCTTTTTGAAGATTTTATTTATTTATTTGAGAGAGAGAGGAGCACATACATGAGTAAGGGGAGAGGGACAAGCAGACTCCCTGCCGAGCAGGAACCCCCCCCCCCTGCGATGTAGGGCTTGATCCCAGGACCCCAAGATCATGACCTGAGCTGAAGACAGACGCTTAACCGAGCAACCCACCCAGGCAGTCTAAGGACATTCCCTTAAATAAGCACAGTGCGATGATCAAATCCAGGACATTTAACAACAACTCAATAACAACATAAACAAAGAGTCCATGTTCCAATTTTTCTAACTGTCCCCCAAAATGCCCTTTATAGTACTCTCCCCCATCTAGGATCCAATGTAGCAAACACAACGAAAAACCAAACAGAGGCTGCAATTTACATGTTTATATGTTTTCTCGTTTTTTTCTTTTTAAATAAACTTATTTAAGAGGGCACCTGGGTGGCTCAGTGGGTAAAGCCTCTGCCTTCAGCTCAGGTCATGATCTCAGAGTCCTGGGATCGAGCCCCACATCGGGCTCCCTGCTCAGCAGGAAGCCTGCTTCCCCCTCTCTCTCTGCTTGAAAAAAAAATAAATAAAAATAAAAAAATAAACTTATTTAAGTAATCTCTATGCCCAACGTGGGGTTCGAATTCATAACCCTGAGATCAAGAGTTGTGTGCTCTTCCAACTAAGGCTGTCAAGTGCCCCTGTTTATATGTTTCCTTGATTGCAACATATAAAAAATTATTTTGCAGTATGTTTTGACAAGAGGTAGTGACATGAAAGTACATATTCTCTGGTAGGTTTGACCAAAGACCGTATTCAAGCCCATTCGGGTTGCTAACTTCACTAAGGTTCAGCTCGAGAATATTCTGCCTGAGCACATGCAAATCACAAAACAAAGAGACCAAAGACGGGGAAATGTTAAAAGACATGAAACTGGGTAAAGGGCATACAGGTGTTCTTTGTACTATTATTCTTTTGATCTTCCTATAAGTTTAAAGTTATTCTAAAAAGAGAAAAGTTTTTTTTTTAAGAATTTTTTTAAAAAAGATTTTATTTATTTATTTGAGAGAGAATGAGTGAGAGAGAGCATGAGAGAGGAGAAGGGCAGAGGGAGAAGCAGACTCCCCAAGGAGCTAGGAGCCCAATGAGGGACTCATCCTGGAAGTCTGGGATCATGACCTGAGCCGAAGGCAGTCACTCAACCAACTGAGCCACCCAGGTGCCCGAGAAAGAAGTTTTTAAAAAGTACATGTCTCCCAGCATCTAGGCCTGGAGAGAGATTATAGGAACCTAGGGCAGACTCCAGGCCCAGTGGAGAGTAGATAGGTCAGCTGCCCTGGCTTCCAGTTGACACCTCTGGATCCCATAAATGCTCCCACCCAACCCTATATCCAGTCTCCCCTCTCATCCTTTGTCCTTTTTGGGACGGACACCTTGCCTCGCAGCTGCCACAGGAAGCCCAGCCCAAGACTACATTTCCCAGGGTGCACTGCTACGGATGGTCACATTATTGAGCAATCCCATGGAAAGAATGACCGGGAGGCGTGCAACTTTCAGACAACCTTCAAAGGAAGCTTGCTTCTATAGCCTCTTCCCCATTCTCGATAGCTAGCATGTGGATATAGTGGTGGTGAACCAACCCTGACCGCAGGGGCATGGACACCGCAGGGAATGCAAGGCTCGGAGACAGAAGGAACCCCGGCCCCTCGACAATTTTCTGGGGGCAGAGCTGCCTACCTCAGGGCAGTTGTGTGGAGAAATACACTTGGGTCTTGCTTGGGCCACTGTGTGCTGTGGGGTCTCTGTTACAGCAGCTTAGCCTAGACCCTAACCAATACAGCATAGACAAATTCTGAACTGACGGGGGATGTGTTGTTGCAAATACTTCGCAGCACTAGACAGCAGGTAGCTACTGATAGACACACAGGACAGACGAATCTTGAAAGCATGCTGCCTGGAAGAAGCCAGACACACGAGTACACACTGGAGGAACGGGGAATGTTCCTCAGGGGCATGAGGTTTCCTTTTGGGGGGATGACAATGTTCTGGAAGTAGACAGAGGTGGTGGATGCATGAACACACTAAATGGTTAACCTCAGGGGTGCCTGGGTGGCTCAGCTGGTTAAGAGTCGACCTTCAGCTCACGTTGTGATCTCAGAGTCCTGGGATTGAGGCCCACATCGGACTCCCTACTCAGTGGGGAGCCTGCTTCTCCTTCTCCTTCTGCCCCCTGCTCATGCTCTCTCTCTCTCTCAAATAAATAATTAAAATCTTTAACTTACCTACAACTGTCCACTTGAGAACCTGTGGATTTCACTGTATGTCAATTCCACCTCAGTGAAAACAGGAAAGCTGGAAAGCCACAGTTCTGCATCTAGGGGTTTATGCTAGAGATACACTATCACACATGAAAATTTGCATTTACGAGGTTATTTCCGGCAGCACTGTTTGTGATCACAAAAGACTGGAAACCACCTAAATGTCCCCACCTGGGGGACTGTTTAAATAAACTACATTAACTCTGTTCCGTGGAATATTATGCAGCTGTGTAAAGGAATGAGGAAGCTCTCTATGTACTGATGTGGATGGCTCTCAAAGACCTATTGTTAGAGAAAGCGAGGTGCAGAATGGTGCACTTACACTGTTATCTTCTTGTAGTAAAAAAAAAAAAAAAAGCCTGGGGCACCTGGGTGGCTCAGTGGATTAGAGCCTCTGTCTTCAGCTCAGGTCATGATCCCGGGGTCCTGGGATTGAGCCCCGCATCGGGCTCTCTGCTCAGCAGGAGCCTGCTTCCCGCCCCTCTCTCTCTGCCTGCTTCTCTGCCTACTTGTGATCTCTGTCTGTCAAATAAATAAATAAAATCTTAAAAAAAACAAAAAAACAAAAAAATTCCGTCTGTCCGTCAGTGAACGATGGGGCTGTTTGCACCTTTGGCCTATTACGAGTTGCACTGCTCTAACCGTGCATACGAGAGTTCTGCGAGAGTTCTGCATAGGACGGAAGACTTGGGACAGACTCTCCTGTTGTGACTGTTGAATGCAAACTGTTTCTACAGGTGGCTCATCTCACGGGAAGGAAAAAGCCTGGAGGCCACAGAGACGCACAGAGTTCCAACCTGCAGGGAGAGACCTGGAGGGCATGGTGGGAGAAGGAAAAAGACCCCTGTGTGTGCCCTCTCAGCTGCCCAGGCACAGGACAGGAGCTGGGGAAACACGGTGATCTCTCCTGTTCTGGACCCTTCACTGGCAAACAGACAACAACGCCGAGTGGGCCCTGGCTAAGATGTTAGTTTCTGCGACGCTCCCTCCCTTGGTCTTCTCGTCCCCTCTCTCCCAATCCCCCGGCTTTCACTGCCACCTCTATGCTCACCGGGCTTCCCGGCCAGATTCTGGCGCAGAATCCTCCCCAGGGTTTCTGCCTAACAGAGGCAGCTGCTCACCATGAGGATGTCTGTTTCTGCATCCCATACTCCAAAGCCAGGCCCCTCATCTCCCTGCAAACCTGCTCCCTACAAACTCCCCACAGTCTCCCCCAGTTCAGCAAAGGGGAGCTCCCATCAGGCCAACAACATTGTGTCACTCCAGCTTCTCCCGTCCCCTCAGACCACATTTTTGTTCCACCTACAAATCTCATAGGCTCTAGGAGACCTGAGTCTCACCACTTCCCAGCGCCTCTGGCTCTCTTAAGATCCTCTGCAGCTTTCTTTTGTGCATTGCTTTTTGCCTGTCTCCCCCTGCTGGAACATGAGCCACGTGCCCAGCACAGGGGCCTGACTTTGGAACGTGTTTGCTGGATGAGATCGCCCCCTTTTCCAGCCACTTTACTCCTCGGCCTCCACAGAGACTCCACTCCAGTTCAACTCTTCCAGGCCACTCATTGGCCCCTCGGGGCACCCACTGCACCCGGAACTGCTTCAGAATATGAGCACCTCAAAAACAGGGGTCAGGGTCTCGCTCAAGTCGGGGTCCCAGCATGACTCAGCACAGGGCCTGGAACACGGGCCACTTCGAGTTGTGTCAGTTTAGACTCCTCTTGAGGACCACCAACACCACAAGTCTTTCCTGAGCCCCTGCTGCTTCTCTCGCCTCCCCAAGACTAGCACTGCCTCGTATTTGTTCAGAGCACTCTGGACTGAGATCTCCTATCCTCCACCAACCAAACTGCATTATCATCGGCTCCCCAGTGCCCAGCAAAGGGCCTGACGTAAGCACAGCTGACTGAAAGAAGGCCTGAAGAGAAGAAAGGGCATTGCAGGAGAAGGGAACAGCATCGCAAAAGCCATCATCGAGTAAGGCACCTTCTCCAGGGTACAGGAGGCTTGGGTGGTGACATGCAGCAAGGAGGGGGAGAGACAGGTAACCATAGGTTCCCGGCACATATAGGTGGGGCTATAAAGCTGAGAAACTAACATCGCCCTGTCCACTCACTGCCACCTCAGAGTGGTGCCCCAAACCCGCTCCTCCTCAGCCTTCTCCATCCAACGTATTGCTCAAACCACATACCCCAGCCATCTAAGCTCTTCTTCCTTACACCCTGTGGCTCAAACCCCAAAGACAGGGGCGTCTGGGTGGTTCAGTGGGTTGAGCCTCTGCCTTTGGCTCAAGTCATGATCCCAGAGTCCTGGGATCGAGCCCCGCATCTGGCTCTCTGCTCAGCAGGGAGCCTGCTTCCCCCACCCCCTTCTGCCTGCCTCTCTGCCTACTTGTGATTTCTGTCAAATAAATAAATAAGATCTTAAAAAAAAAAAAAAACCCAAAGACAACCTGAGACTGACAGATGGCACTGCAGTCTGAGCCACCTACTATCCCCTCTTGCTCCTAACCAGCCTTCCTCCTCCCACTTTTGTTCCCACTACAATCCCATCTTCACTCAGCAGCCTGATTTTTTCAAAACGCAGGGCAGGTCCTGTTGCTCTGATGCTCAAGAGCCCCCATGGCTCGCTGGGGAAGTTAGAATAAAAGCCAAACCCCACATCGCCCTCTACAAGGATCGGGCTCCCCAACATGTCTTCTAACCTCACCTGTTTTTCTTGGCTCCAGCTACAAACACACCTAACTTCTTCCTGCCTCAGGGCCTTTGCATTTGATGGTCCCTCTGTCCAGGGCTTTCTTCACATGACTGACTTTTCTGTCAAATGTCACTTCCCCAGAGGAGCGATTTTTGAAATCACCCCTGCTAAAGAGACTGGCTACCCTGTTTTATTTCACTTCGTATAATATATCAAACCCCGAAAGCACTGCTTTATCATTATTACTTATCACTTGTCTACTGTCTGTCTTCTCCCTGAACAAGGACTTCCTCTGACTTGTTCGGGCTGTAGCCTTTCCTTCGAGAACAGTGCCTGGCACAGGGTACTCAATATTTAGTGAAAAAAGGATGACACCATGCCCCCACGTGCACCCATTCAGTCCTCCAATGCGTCCGGAGACCCGTCGCCCCAAAGACCCTCCAGAGTGCATTCCCCAGTTCGCCCCGGGGGCCAGGCACCCAGCACAAGCGCCCACCGCACGCCGAGGGCCCCCCCCCCCGGCCCCTTCATCTTCCCGCGCGCCCCCGCGCACGCTCCCACGACCACCGGCCCTTGCCCGTGTACCGTGCGCCCCCCGAGCCAAAGGGATCCCTCCCGCCTCCATGACCCTCGTAACCCTTTCTAAGGCTTCCACGCCCAGCTCCTCCACCCTCCTTCCTTGTCAGCCGAATCCCTGCAATCTCTCTACTCCCCTTACTCACCTGCTTCAAACAACGTTTCCCGCCACAGCCTACGCCGCCGTGACCCCTGACTCCGGCGCGCGCAGACTCAGAGATGCCCCGCGCCGAGCTGAGCCACGCCCCTCCGCCCAAGTAGGGCGAGACCACGCCCCATAGGGCTCGGAGCCACGCCCCCCGTTTCCACTGGCGCTAGGCCACGCCCCGTCTTTCCAATTTGGGACGCGGCCTCCTCCCGTTTTCCATAAATTCCTGCCAAACTCCGCCCCGTCTGAGAAGAGGTGCGACTGCTCCCAAGCCACGCCCCCCCCTTAAGGTACCTTCGCGGGTCTCTGCCATCTGCGCGCGCAGGTGCGCGGCCCGTCCCCTGTCCTCCCGGCCCCGCCTCCCCGCCGGGCGGCGCAGCACGCCTCCTCTGCCAGCGGGTTTGCTTTCTGTCTGAGGCTAAGCCGGGAGGACTTCCTGGGCGCCGTTCTGCTGGCCCCCTGATGTCTGCCCTCCCTGTGGAGGGGAAGTCTGGTCAGCCTCCTGTCTCACGGCCTGTTTCCTTATCTGCCACCTGGGGCCGCCAGGCACACTGCTTGGAAAGGGACAACTGCTTCTAACTAGTCACTTCCCCCGTCACCTTCCCCGACCCGTTCCAAAAAACAAACCTTTCAGTACCCAGCCCATCCCTCTAAGCGGCACCTCCTTCAACCTTAGCCAGGACTGTCCGCCCAGCTCCCTGTGGGGACGGCTCAGGGCCTGGCCCAGGGGAAGGAGGAACTAAGAGAACACCACAGCCTGACCGGACTAAACTCACCAGAGCCTCTCCCTTTCCAGACTCAGCATGTCCCTTCCCTCAATTTGGGGGCCAAGCCCCCACGTCTTGGTTTATGTCCCCGCTGGGCCGCGATATCCTGTGTGAGGACTTGCCTGCTTTCCACCGCTAGGTCCCCACACAGCCACACGCTGCCCCCATTAAAGCCCCTCTTCTCTTACACTCTAGCTGGCCCCCTCCGTGCCCCCACTGCCAGCCCTGACTGGTAGCCACCTCCGAGGATTTTAGCTTGCTCTCCCATGTGTCCAGTGCCTAAAATTGTGTTTGCCGCATAGTAAGTGCCCCATATATATTTGTTGGATGAATAACACCTGCAACCCCACAGGGGCCAGCACAGTGCCTAGCCCACAAGTGGCTTCAGCAAATATTTTTTTGCCTAGTGAAAGCCCGGGTCTCTTCAGCCACTGAAAATTCTTTTGTCCTTCTATGGGCTCCAACTCACCTTGCACAGGGAGAGGATACCAAGGCTGTCAGCCTCTCCTGCAACCAACCCCCCTGGAAGAGCCCAGTCACATCACCCTGAACCTTCCATCAGCCTAGCAAGCGGCACTAGGTTCAGGGGGCTGGAGTCAATGAAGACCCTAACAGCCCATCCCCAGTATATACCCTGGACTCACTCTGACTCAGGGCAGATTTCTATTCATACTTTATTTTTCTGTTTTTGTCTTTTTTTAGTTTTTATTAAATAAATGGAACGGGGGGGGGGCTGTGGTTTCTCAGCAGGTAGGGGAGAGCCACAGACCCCCCAATCCCTCTGCTCAAGGTGCACTGCGCAGTGAGCTTGAGGTGTAAGCTGGGTGGGGAGGGCAGCTGGTAGTGCTAGGAGAGTCAGAGGTTGGGATCTATGACCCATCCAGCCCTCCCAGGAAGACTCAGTGGGCAGGGAAGGAGCCTCCTGGGGCCTCACTGGGGCTCACGTGAGGGCTGAGGGCTGGTGGGGCCAGGGCTTATGCTCTAGGCCACAAGGTGGGCCCCCAGGCCTGGCCCCTTCCCACTCCAGGAGGAGGAAGGGGTGACAATGTCCATTCGTTGGAAGGTACAGGGCTGTGGGGCAGGGAGGCCGGGCCCCTCACTCATGGACATCCCAGATCTCAGACAGCAGAGGCGGTAGCTTCTTGTCTTGGAGCCGCAGGGCAAAGACCTGCTCCGAGTGCACAGAACTCAGAGTGCGCAGGCTCACGAGCTTCATCAGCATCCGTGGGAAGCGCAGCTGGTCCTGCAGGGGGACAGGATGAAGGTGGGCGCTGGCCAGGCTCCTGCCCTGCGAGGCTCTGGTCAGCCCGCCTGGACCACCAAGAGGACCTCCCTCCCTGGGGTGAGCCAGGACAGCAGTGCGGGGACCACCCCCCCCACCCCTATGCCTGCACCGGGCCTGGCTCCTTGGGCCAGGGACCGAGGCCTGAGGACAGACTCTGCAGAGAGGACATCAGCTAGAGTCCAGAGGGCTGCCAGGGGAGCCGGAGCTCAAAAGAGGAAGCAAGACCTCAGCCCCAGGCTGACTCCATGTGGGTGTGGAGTTCCTGCCCCCGCCAGCGCCTTGGGAGGGGCTGGGCTACAGGGAGCTCTGGGAGCTGCGTTACCTGTGGCCTCTTGATGCGGGTGTAGGAGAGCAGTGCCTCCACATAGGGCTGCTGCAGGGCCTCGACACGGCTTGGCTCCTGTACATTGGGCCGGTCAGCGGAGAAGATGTTGATGGCGATGAGGAGGGCGTACTCGGCGTCATCCAGGCCCAGCCGCCGCATGGCCCGTGAGAACTCAAAGATGGGGTTGATGAACTCCACCTGCAGGCCTGTGGGGGCAGGAGGCCTGGCCCGATAAGCTCCCCCAGCCCCACGTTGGCCCCACGCCCAGGCCCTAACACTGCTCAGTCAGCAGGGAGAGGCAAACAGCAGTAATTCTAGTGTTCTGGTCACGTCTGTTCACCCGGGTCCCTGCTGCCCAGATGAGCGCCTGGCACATGGTAAGTGTGCCCTAACCGTGCCTGAATAAATGAACAAGAAGAGTGAACATTTACTCAGTATTTCCTACTACCCCATCCTACCTTCCCTGTACCTAGATTTTTAAACCTAGGTCCCACCACCTTAGCCTGTGGTGGCTCCCATGGCTTGGAGTAAAGCCTAAGCTCATTCCATTCATTCAGTCATCAAGCTTCATCAAGCACCACTATGTGCCAGGTCCCGGGGTAGAGCTGTTTCCAAGACAAAGCCTCCCCCCCTGTGGTACTTGCACTTGGGGGTTGTGGGGACAGACGACAGGCATTCACGTAAGCAAACTGTCACCATCCAGCCTGTCAGAGGGATGGGCGCTGGTGGACCAAGGTTAACGCACAGAAGCGTAATGGGGGCATCGAGAACCAAATCAACATCGTAGACAAGGTGGCCACTGCATAGTGACACTGTAGGAAGACCTTACTATAGGGGGACCTTTGAGCAACAACCCGCAGGAGGGAAAGTGACGAGTCATGAGGATGTGAGAGTGTCCCAGGTGGGTGCCACCTGTCTGCTCTGCCCAGGACTGGGCAGCCTTCTGGGCCTCGAGACTTTCAACGTTGAAACTACAAAGCTCCCACACGAGCCAGGATGAGCTGGTCACAAAAATGCTGACCAAGGAAGCAGCAGCTACAGATGCCCTGAAGTGGGAGCACAGCTGGTGGGTGCAAACAAGAGGGAGGAAGCCAGTGTGGTGGGAGGAGGGTGAGTAATCGGAGATGAGCATGGAGAGGCCCCTGTAGGGCCTGTGGGCCATAGCAAGGACTCTGGCTTGTCTCCCAGCGAGACAGGAGCCATGCAGGGTACTGAGCAGAGAACAGACATAAGCTGATTTGGTATGAACAGGACCTTTCTGACCACTGTGTGAACAGACATATTCGGGACAACCCAGTGAGGGGACCCGGGAATGTTCCAGGAGACATGTTAGACAGTGGCAGAGCATGGAGAGAAGTGGCAGGACCCCAACTTTCTCTCCAGCCCCATCTCCCTGTGCTCCAGATGACTTGGCCTCCCTGTAGTTCCAGCTCTTCCCTCACCTCAAGAGCCTTTGTACATGCTCAACCCCCTGCCAGAAACATTCTCCCCACCCAGTGCTCCCCTGTCAAACTCATACTCTGAGATGGCCAGGGCTTAGTAGAAGGGAAGAAGATGGGGTTAGGAACACAGTGTGGGAGTACAGACAAGTGCCCCAGGAAGAAACGATGGGAGAGAGCTGGACTTACAAAGCCGAGACTGAAGAAACACAGCTTTTTTGTATGTGGGGTTCCCTGGCGGGCAATGCTACTCCCCAACTCCCTTTTCCTAAAGGTATCTCACCCCTCAGGTCTCAGTTCAACTGCACTTCCTCCAGAAGCCCACTGCCTAAATCATCCCCAGAGAAGTGCTCTCAGAGGGGAGGAACCAGGACTGCCCTGTACAGTTGGGTAGGTTGCATACTTCACAATGGACTGAGCTCCAGCCTCCCTGCAGTGACACCAGGTTTTGGGAGGAGGAAGTGTCTTCTCTTAATTCCTGCTGAAATGCCCTATGTGACAGCAGACCCCTCTGCCTCATTCACACGGCATCCCAGTGCACTGACATGACACTCAGAACATATACCCTTATCTCAACGTGAGGCTGGCTCACCCAGCTTTGGAAATAAAGGAATGGAGGCTCAGACAAGAATGAGGTGGCCTGGGATCTCCTACCAGTAGGGGTCCAATAGGGGTCCAGCAGGGGCACCAGCCCTGCACCCTCCCATCCCACTTTCTGCTGTACCTGCACGGTGAAAGTCATCCTTGCTATAGGTGAAGTCCTTCAGGAAAGTGATGCACTCCGTCTCATGGTTGTACCGTCTGGCCGTCTCTAGCAGCATGATCTGAGGCAACAGGAAGAGGAGTAGGCAGGGGAAGGAGCTCCTGGAGTCCCTATGACCCTTTAGTCACTGGTCTCTGCTCTCTCGGCCTGTGGGGAGACCTACTCTTGCCAGAATCATCCTTCACCCCTCTGCCTCTGCCTGTCCCTTCAGCTACTCCAGCCTGCTGCAGTCAGCGTGTCAGCCACTCAGGCTCTCTCCCCACCAGGTTTAGTGCCCACAACACCCTTCCTCTACTTAGGATACCCTCCCCAGGTGGTTACAAGGCATGAGGATGGGCACTGCCTGTTTTGTTTATTGCCACATACCCATCACTTGGAATAGAGCCTGGTCTATGCTAGGAACTCAAACCTATTTGTTACAGTTGTTTTGGTTTAAATGTCAACTCTAGCGCACCTGGGTGGCTCAGTGGATTAAGCCTCTGCCTTCGGCTCAGGTCATGATCCCAGGATCATGATCTCAGGATCCTGGGATCGAGCCCCGCATCGGGCTCTCTGCTCAGCGGGGAGCCTGCTTCCCCCTTTCTCTCTGGCTGCCTCTCTGCCTACTTGTGATTTCTCTCTCTCTGTCAAATAAATAAATAAAATCTTAAAAAGAAAAAGAAAGTCAACTCTCCCGAACAGCCTTCCCAGCACCACATTCTCTAAAGTGCAGCGTTCTAGCCCAATCCTCAATTTTTCTCAGCCTCAACCCATTCCCTTTTTCTCCTTGGCCCCTGGGAGGCTCTGGTGATCTGTTAGTATTTTTGCATCCCCCTATAAGGTAACCTCCCCACAAGGGTAACAACTAGAGGAATCTGGCTCATCACTATGCTCCCAACAGCTGTCCTGGGGTTCCCTGTGGGCAAGAATAAAGGGCCTTGTAGAGAATGGGCAGGCTGCCCATTACCTCAATGGTAGATGCCTTCAGGAGGGCGATCTGGTCCTCACGGCCCAGTTGCAGAAAGCCAGGCACCTGTTTGGCGAAATCCACAATCTCCTGGACTGAGATGATGGCTAACTCCGTGAAGTGGGCGAAACGCTGCTGGCGGGCATCACGGGACTGGGGGTCTGCACCCAGGGGCCAGGGCTGGGGACACAGGGGCCAGGATCATTATCAGGCCTCCTCCCTTGAGCCCAAGCCTGTGGGGACACCTTGAGGCAAAGACTGAGCCCTAGGGGACCCTCTTTTCCAAGGTCCTGCTCTCTGGAGCCTTGATCCCTCCCCATGCGCTGGGCCTCAGCCCTGCAGGCTTTACCCCACCGGGCTCATCACCCCTCACGGCTGCATGGGGGAGTAGGCAGTACCGTGACTTTGGGCTGGTCAGAGAAGGAGCGTTTGTTACACTGCAGTTGAGCGGCCACCAGCTGCTGGATCATGAGTTCCTGAGCAGCGGTCAACTGAACACCCTCGCCTTCCCCGGAGCCTTGGCCCCCTCCGTCAGACCCTCCAGGAGAGGCCCCAGGCCCAGAGGTTGAGCTGCTGCCACCCGCCGGCCCTAAGGGGGACTGCTGCTGCTGCTGCTGTTGCTGCTTCCGAATCTTCTTCTTCCGGATCTGTTCTTCTGAGAGGACGCCTATTCAGGAGACACAGGCCTCAGTGGAGGCCCCCAGGGCTGGGCAGGGGCCAGAAGGGCCAGAGGGTCCGCTCCCCCACCCCGACACTCACACTGCTCCCTCATCCCGGCCTCCTTGCATTTGCGCAGCCGGCACTGCTGGCACTTGCGCCGCATGAAGGCGTCCATCTGGCAGGTCCCGCCGCCCCGGCAGGCATAGCGCCGGGCCCCGCCTCGGACCACACTGCGTCGGAAGAAGCCCTTGCAGCCTTCGCAGCTGAGCACGTTGTAGTGGAAGCCGGAGGCTTTGTCCCCGCACACGCGGCACAGCTCGTGGCCCAGCATCTTCGGAGCCGGGCCCTTCTTTCGCTTGCGCTCCGGCTCCTCTGCAGGGTCTGGAACGACTGGGGTGAAGTGAATAGAAGCCATGAGAGACAGAGCCACACGGAAACAGCAGCCAGAGTCACCCCCACAAGGGAGAAGAAACAAAGAGCCAGAGCACAGAGAGTGATCTAGGGAGACAGCAATTCAGAAGAAAAGGTGTGTGTGTCAGTGAACCCCAAAGAACAAACGACAGTAAGAGGTATCAAGTAGGAAAAAAATACACTCACAGGACAAAAAAGAAGTGGCAAATAGGTATGGAAGAAAAAAATCAGTTAGAAATTGGGAGCCTCCCATCCTCATTTCTGATCTTTCTCCCTTCCTAGATCCCTTCCCGAATCCCCCATCAACTCCCAGCCCCTGCCCCTGAGCCCGTCTCACCCGCGCTGCAGGCTGAGCGAGCCCAATCACTGCCCGGGACATCAGGGTCTGGACCCGCAGGCCACAGTTCAGGACCCTCCTCCTTTATAGCTGGTGAAGAAGAGGGGGCGCTGGGTTGAGGGGGGCCATTTCCTGGGAGAGGGAAGCACAGTGAGTTTCTCCTGACTAGTGTGCGGGAGTGGGGACTGGGCTTGGAAAAAGGTCACTCACCAGGCAAGGGAGTGTCCAGGGAACTGGTAGTGGGAGTGGACATGGTGGAGTCACGGAGCAACCTGCAGGTAACAGGAGGACTGAGGGCCTTGTGGGGCCAGGAAGGGTCAGGTGAGGCCAGTCCCCCCCATCTTGATGGGGCACTTCTTTCTTCCCATCCTTCCAGACTCCTCCCTTACTGCATGCAGAACCCACCCCTAATCCCTGCCAGCCTATAAAGCCTCTCCGGTTCTGACAGAGCCCACCCCCTACTGGTCCAAGTCTCTGCAGGGTCTCAATACCGGCTCTCACTAGACTCCACCCCTCCCCTAGGCCCCACCCACTCCAGATCCCGCCCACTCCCTCTTTCCAGGTACGGCCTCAATCGTGCTCCACCCTCACTTCCTCCACCCCCAACTTCACTCTGACCCCACCCGCTCCCCATGCTCCGCCCCCATCTTTTCCTCCTAGGTCCCGCCCAACCCTTCCAGGTCCCACCCTCACTCTACCCATAATGCTCCGCCCACCCCATTTGCCCCGCCCATCCGGTACCCCTCCTTCCAGGTCCCGCCCCATCTCCCATTATGCCCCGCCTCCACCTCCTCCCATCACGCTCCGCCCCCACACCTCGCTCCAGGTCCCGCCCCTCTCCGAACACCAGTGGGGGGCGGGGCTCATGGCTGCGCGCGAGGGTCTTGTGGGCGGCCTCTCGCGGGGTCTCCTACTCCCGTTGCCCTGGAAACAACCGGAGACAGCGCGAGCTACAGAAGGGAGGGGGGGAAAGGAGAGAAAGGGGGCTGAGCGGAGCGGCGCAGGGAACGCCGGAAAGCCCCGGGCCCGGGGAGCCTCCCGCGTCTCCCCCACACTCTAGTGCACCTGCCTCTGTCCCCTTGCTCTGCTTCTCCTCCTCCTCCTTCTCTGTATCCTTTGGCACGCCGCCGCTTCTCGGATCCCCTCAAAAGTAACTTCGCCACTTCTTCCGGCAACCCCGCCGTGCGTCACTTTAGGAAAGGGGCGGGTAGCCAGGAGTGACGGACTTCCGGCCCGTTTAGGACTAGCCAAATCGGCTGCCCCGCACGGAAGTTGTGTGCTCACCGGAAGTTTACCGTCAGAGGTAGCTCCACTGAGGCCTGGCAGAAGAGTTCCGGACCAGTACGATCCGGCGCCGGGTCGCCGGGGGGCGTGGCCAGTCCTTAACCTTCGGTCCAGAAGCTCGGTGGCTTTAAATCATCCCTGTACTTCTCTGGGCTCCGGGCCAAGGGTATACTCGGCGTCAATCTCCCGACCTTTAGCTCCTTTTTGCACACGTTTGACTTGAGGCATGTTTGTCTTTTTTTGGTTGTTAACAAGTTTCTTGATTTTAGAGGCGCTCTGGTTATTGATTTTAAATAAACTGATTTACAAACCTAGACCCAGGAAAAATATTTTTAAAAAATAACTTGTTGATAGAAAGCACTAAAAAAAAAAAAAAAAAGCATAGCCTTCTCATGCCAAAATGATAAAAATAATAGCTTTCAAAGAGAATCCACAGTACTTGATTAGGTAGAAGGAAACTGTCCTGAAGTCTTTCCTTGATGATGATCAGATCTATATGGAACATATATCCATTCCTTTAAGAAGTTGGAATTTTTTTTAAATTTGATTTATTTCTTGGACAGAGAGAGAGAGAGAGAGCACGCGAGAGAACACAAGCAGAGAGAGCAGGAGAGAGAGAAGCAAGCTCCCCGCTAAGCAAGGACCCTGATGTGGGACTCGATCATAGGACCCTGGGACCAAGACCTGAGCGGAAAGCAGACTCTTAACGGACTGAGCCACCCAGGCGCCCCTACCAGTACTTGTTTTTATATCTTTTTGACTATAGCCATTCTAGTAGGTGGTATTTCACTGTTGTGATATTTGGTTGTTGTTTTAATTTGTACTTCTTTGGTGACCAATTCTATTTCTTTTTCTCACAGATACTTTGCAATGTGTAATTCTGCCTTTATTATTCTTCTTTTTAAAGATTTATTTATTTATTTGAGAGAGAGAGAGAGAGAGAAAGCTGGGATAGGGGCAGAGGGAGAGAGAAACTCAAGCCCACGGCCACTGAGCTTAGAGCCTAGAGCGGGGGTGGATCCTATGACCCTGACATCAGACCTAAGCTGAAACCAAGACTGGAATGCTTAACCCACTGAGCCACCCTAGCGCCCCTGCCTTTGCTATTCTGAAGGGAAACCCGAAGATAATATAGCTGAGCTATGTCCCCATAACAAAATACCATTTGCTTCACCAACTGCAACACAAAAGATGTATAAAGAGAAGCTAATGTGTAATAAAGTGATACCCACTTCAACATAGACGCACAAGAGACACACAGCCAGATGTTATTTCAAAAGATAGAATTATTGTACATTTGAAAGCGACAAGAGCAGTCTGACACAGGAGGGCTCAGGCAGCACTGTCGCGTGCAACACAATTTTTTCAAAATTGTGGTCAAATATTAAAAGAAAGCAGGGTCAAATTGTGGTCAAATATTTTTAAAAGGCCAGGTTGGAATCAGCTGAATGAGATGGGGATGGGGGGAGGGTGCCAGACAAGATCGGACCTGAAGGCTGTCGGATCAAGAGGCCTTGCAGGTCAGATGTGTCCAACATTGGCTCAGCGCTCAGAAAACCGTTCCCTTACCCTGGGTGACCCCAGCGGACTACATTTCCCAGCATATTCTTGCAGACGGTGCAGCCACGTGACTGGATTCTGGCCAATGGAACACGAGCAAAAGTAATAGGCTATTTGAATGAAAGCCTGTGTCTGGCCTGAGGCCAAGGTGTCTGAAACTTCAACACTGAGGTTCAAATCCAGCCCCCGACGCCCGTCCAGCACACCAGGGCCATTCCCTCCCCTATCCCCACTCCTCAGTTTCCACCCTCTGTGAAGTGTTTCATAATCCCTCTTTTACAGGATTGCTAGGAGATTACATAAAATGGTGACTTAAAAAATCCTGTAATCCTTTACCCAGTCGAATCCTGAGTCTTCTGGTGGGATTGTGTTATACTGAGTGTGGAGTCCCAAAAAGGCTACCTTGGGCAGGGGGCCCCCGAAGATGAAGCGTTTATTCTTTTGCTTTTACAATGAAAGGGAGGCTACAAAGACCCTGATGTTTCAGGACTTCAGCCCAAGAAACTGGAAAGGTGCAATTTAAAAATTAAAAGCAAAAAAAAATTTTTTTTTAACTACTTCCTTGGGCCAGGTGCTTAACAAATGCTTGCCAGCAGGCGCCTGACTAACTCAGTCAGAAGAGCATGTGACTCTTGGTCTCCGGGTTGGGAGCTCGAGCCCCACTTTGGATGTAGAGATGACTTAAAAATAAAAATATTAAAAAACACAAAATGCCAGGGTGCCTGGGTGCCTCAGTTGGTTAAGCGTCTGACTCTTGATTTCAGCTCAGGTCATGGTCTCAGAGTGTGGGATTGAGCCCTGCTTGATCTGGGGCTCTTAGTTCAGTGGGGAGCCTGCTTCTCTCTCTTTCCTTGTGCTCCTCCCCCTGTTTACCTAAGCTCTCTCTCTGTCTAAAATGAATAAATAAACCTTTTTTAAAAAAATGCCTGTTGGGGGCCGCCTGGGTGGCTCAGTCCTTAAGCATCTGCCCAGGGTCCTGGGATCTAGCCCCGCATCGGGCTCCTTGCTCCATAGGAAGCAGGCTTCTTCCTCTCCTACTCCCCCTTCTTGTGCTCCCTCTCTCACTGTGTCTCTCTCTGTCAAATAAATAAAATCTCAAAAAATAATGCCTGTTGGATTATAGTAACTTATGTCAAATTAAGAGACTGGTTTTTCAAGGGGAGCCTGCGTGGCTCAGTCCGTTAAGCTTTTGGCTCAGGTCATGATCTCAGGGGTTGTGAGAGTTGTCTCTCTCCCTCGGCTCTTCCCCCATGCCTACTCTCTTAAGCTCTCTCTCAATTTAAATAAATAAATAAATAAATTTTAAAAAAAATTTAAATTAGGCTCTCTGCTCTTCCCCGTTCGACAGACAGCCTCATCTTCAGGTGCAGTGCCAGCCGCGTGCCCGAGACATGATGGTGAAGGTCGAGAGTGAATGGATTTGGCCATATTGTGCTCCTGTTCATCAGGGTTGCTTTTAACTCTGGCAAAGTGGATATTGTCGCCATCAATGACCCTTTCATTGATCTCAACTACATGATCTACATGTTCCAGTATGATTCTACCCATGACAAATTCCACGGCACAGTCAAGGCTGAGAACGGGAAGCTTGTCATCAATGGGAAGTCCATCTCCATCTTCCAGGAGCGAAATCCCGCCAGCATCAAATGGGGCGATGCTGGTGCTGAGTATGTTGTGGAGTCCACTGGAGTCTTCACCATGGAGAAGGCTGGGACTCACTTGAAGGGCAGGGCCAAGAGGGTCATCATCTCCGCTCCTTCTGCTGACGCCCCCATGTTCGTGATGGGTATGAACCATGAGAAGTATGACAACTCCCTCAAGATTGTCAGCAATGCCTCCTGTACCACCAACTGCTTGGCTCATCTGGCCAAGATCATCCATGACAACTTTGGCATCATGGAGGGACTCATGACCACCGTCCATGCCATCACTGCCACCCAGAAGACTGTGGATGGCCCCTCTGGGAAGCTGTGGCGTGACAGCCGAGGGGCTGCCCAGAACATCATCCCTGCTTCCACTGGTGCGGCCAGGACTGTAGGCAAGGTCATCCCTGAGCTGAATGGGAAGCTCACTGGCATGGCCTTCTGTGCCCCCACCTCCAACATGTCTGTCGTGGATCTGACCTGCCACCTGGAGAAAGCTGCCAAATATGATGACATCAAGAAGGTGGTGAAGCAGGCATCAGAGGGCCCCCTCAAGGGCATCCTGGGGTACCCTGAGGACCAGGTTGTCTCCTGCAACTTTAACAGTGACACCCACTCTTCTACCTTCGATGCCAAGGCTGACATTGCTCTCAATGACCACTTTGTCAAGCTCATTTCCTAGTATGACAATGAATTTGGCTACAGCAACCGGGTGGTGGACCTTATGGTCCACATGGGTTCTAAGGAGTAAGAGCCCCCTGGACCACCAGCCCCAGCCAGAGCAAAAGGAAGAGAGAGGCCCTCAGCTGCTGGGGAATCCCTGCCCCAACTTATCCCCCAAAACACTGAGAATCTCCCAACCTCCACTGTTTCCATCCCAGACTCCCTGGAGAAGGGGAGGGGCTTGGGGAGCCCTACTTTGTCATGTACCATCAATAAAGTATACTGTGCCCAGCCAAAAAAATTTTTTTTAATTTAAAATTTTTTAAATAATTTTTTTTTTAGAAAGATGTATTTATGTCAGAGAGAGAGCGATAGAAAACATGCATGATGGGGGGGGGACCAGGACTTGATCTCAGGACCCTGAGCCCAAGGCAGACACTTAACCGACTGGGCCACCCAGGTGCCCCAATAATTTTTTTTTTTTTTTTTAAAGAAAGAGACTGGTTCTTCACGAATACAAAAAGCTCTGAATTTTATTGTTAATGTAAAAATGTGTGTAGACGCCACCATTTTTATAGCATGTATACTAACTTTTTAAGACTTTCAGAAAATGTACATTGAAATCGATGTGAAAAAAAAATGAAACTGTATTATTTGAAGTCATGTAAAATAGACTGATTAGAAAAGTTTTTCCCCCCATAGCTAATAGAGAATAATCACAAGGCTTTTCATTTCTAGGTGTTGGGAGTATGGTTCTTAGAGTGAATAAATCAGGACTAGGACTCTCCCCCCCACCACCCCAAAAAAAAAGAAAAGAAAAGGTACTCGTGAGGTGGGTAGGGACAGACTGATCTTGGCTGGGGAAATAGGCCCACACCACCACCGTGTGGCCGTTTTCGGAATTTGCAGGCAGCACCTTTCAGAAATCACTTGGGGCAAGTAAGAATTAGGACTGGAGGCAGAATCCGGGTGAGGAGATTCTGAGGGGTCCAGACTGAATATCCCAGCTGCCAAGACAGAGGAGGGAGAAATGTGGTAAGATTTCTTGTGGAGAAACTGACTCTCCATCCTCTGTGTCAGGGATATCCCCTAAAGCAGTGGTGCTCAAAGTGGGTTGTTGGAAGTATTTACTTGAGCATTTACTGGATGCTGGGAACTGTCCTAGGTGCTGGAGACACCGTGGTAAATGAAACCAAGATGCCTGCCCTCGTGGAGATGAGGTTATAATGGGGAAACAGGCATTCAATGTGATAACAGAATTACCAGTATAGACAGTATCAGGGGTCCTAAGATACACATAGCTTACAATTGATGACATCTTAGACTCAATTAAATATTCAAAGGGGTTGAGGACTATGAAAAAGGAATAGGTCAGGGTAAAGGAGATTGGAAATTTGGGGAGAGGATGATTGCCACATTCAATAGGGTGTTCAGGATAGACTTTGCTAAGAAGGTGATACTTGGGTAAAGATTTGAAGGAGGAGAGGGGCTGAATAGGGTTTTTCTGGAGGGAAAACACTCAGGCAGAACAGACGGTGCAAAGGCCCTGAGGTAGGAGCGTGTCTGGGTTTGTCTGTGGAACAACAAGGAGGCCAATGTTGCTAGACTGAATGAGCAAGGGGGAGGGGGGAGAGATAATCGTCAGAGAGGGAATGAGGCCAAAATCATAAAAGGCCTTTCCTTCTTTTTTTCATTTTATTTATTATTTATTTATTTATTTGAAAGAGAGAGAGAGCATGAGTGGGGGTAGCAGAGTCCGATGTGGGGCTCAATCCCAGGATCAAGAACTGAGCCTAAGGCAGATGCTTAACCAATAGCGCCACCCAGGCGCCCCACAAAGGGCCTTTCAATTCCATGATGCCATTGGTACCTCTGCTCCTTCGAGCCAACCCTTTTTTTCTTTAACGCCTCACCTCCTCTCATGTCCTCTCTCCCTGTCTTAGATTCTAAGGGCGAGCACCACAGTCATGTCCTTGCACACATGACATTAACTTCCTTGCACTTTCTCCCTCCAGCACACCTGCCTGGCCAAACCCCAGCCCTGGTTAAAATGGACTCTGCCTTTTCTGTGTCTGCTCCCACCCAGCTGAGCTTGCGAGTGGACACACTTGAGCTGTGTGACAGCAAAGCTCAAGTGACCATTCAGAACTGATCTGCAAGGCCTCTCTGGCTCTGTTCTCCATTCTCTAAGAAATCTTGTTCTCACCTTCTCTCTCAAAACCTCCAGCGTCCCTCCCCCTCTTCGCTCTCACTTCTTCTTTTGCTAAAAAAACAGAAGCCACCAAAAGAAAACTTCCCGATGCTTACCCCAGGGACACTGCTAGCTCACCCACAGAGGTACATATAGTGCTGTCCCTCCCATGACCATGACCATGTTTGAATGCCTCCACTTGGGCTCTGAATCCCTTCCCCTCTCCCTACTCAGAACGTTCCCTCTTGCAATGTTTCCTTCTCTCTCTTGCGTCATTGTTTGTACACCCCTGGAGCTCTTGTTCCTTTAGGATTCCCCTTCGCCAAATGCCCACACTTCCTCATGGTGCTGTTGAGAATACTTCCTGAAACTTGCAGATCTTAGACCCACTTCTCTGCCTGAGCTCCCTCCTCCTCCCACTTGTAATTCCATCCGGGAGCCCCAGTGCTGGGTATTAATCTAACAAAAATAATTACATAACTATATTAAACAGGAAAGGGGAGAGTGCATGTAAGAAGTGTGGGTAGAGGAGTGGCTGGGTGGCTCAGTTGTTAAGTGTCTGCCTTTGGCTCAGGTCATGATCTCAGGGTCCTGGGATTGAGCCCTGGGTCGGGCTCCCTGTTCCTCGGGAAGTCTGCTTCTCCATTTCCCTCTCCCCACTTCTTGTGTGCCGTCTCTCACTGTCTCTCTCTCTGTCAAATAAATAAATAGAATCTTTAAAAAAATTTTTTTAAGGGACGCCTGGGTGGCTCAGTTGGTTAAGCAGCTGCCTTCGGCTCAGGTCATGATCCCAGCGTCCTGGGATCGAGTCCCACGTCGGGCTCCTTGCTCATCGGGGAGCCTGCTTCTCCCTCTGCCTCTGCCTGCCATTCTATCTGCCTGTGCTTGCTCTCTCTCCCTCTCTCTCTCTGACAAATAAATAAATAAAATCTTTAAAAAAAAAAAAAAATTTTTTTTTTAATAATCAGGGAATGGGGGCACCTGGGTGAATCAGAGGGTTAAGCCTCTGCCTTCGGCTCAGGTCATGGTCTCAGGGTCCTGGGATCGGCCCGCATCAGGCTCTCTGCTTGGCAGGAAGTCTGCCTCCCACTCTCTCTCTCTGCCTGCTGCTCTGCCTGCTTGTGATCTCTCTCTCTCTCTCTCTCTCTCTGTGTCAAATAAATAAATAAAGTCTTTAAAATAAATAAATAAATAAATAAATAATCAGGGGATGAATGTTTCAAGAATAATGGCAGAACTTTTTTTTCCCTTTTACCTATCAGATAACATGTAGCCTTATCGCTCTGTACATCACTACATGTTCTCTGGGGAGTAATTAAGCAATATGTATCCAGATCTACAACTTATATCCAGTCACTGCTGGAGCAATTATGGTTCTAGAAATAGTAAACGCAAGGGTGCCTGGCTGGCTCAGTCGGTAGAACATGTGACTCTTGATCCTGGGATCATGAGTTTGAGCCCCATGAGCCCCATGTCGGTTATAGAGATCACTTAAAAAAGAATAGAAAATGTCATGCAGATATTATAGAATGAGTACAGAGGAAAATACATATGCAGAAGATGACCGCTGCTTTGTTTATAATATTGATAAAGGAACATAACTAACTTAGGGTAAGGGGTTTATAGTATTACATTTATACTCTGGAATACTATGTAGCTTTTTTTTTTTTTTTTTTTGGTTTGTTTGTTTTAGTAATCTCTACACCCAACGTGGGGATTGAACTCAGGACCCTGAGATCAAGAGTCGCAGGCTCTTCCTACTGAGCCAGCCAGGAGCCCCTGGAATACAATGTAGCTGTTCGAAGAATGAGACATGCTAAAAACAAACAAACAAACCATGCTGAATGCAAGGGGCGAAGGATACTGATGTCCACCACTTGCCTGGAAAGCAAGAGAAGCAGACGGATTGAGGACTGGACAGAACAGGGTTTCTGCACTTTGACACTACTGACCTTTGCTGGTGGGGTGGGGGCTGTGCTGTGTACTGTAGGATGCTTAGCAGCTTCCTTCGCCCCTACCCAGGAGATGCCAGTAAACCCCCACCCAGTCGTGACACCCCGAACGTCCCCAGACAATGTCAAATATCCCTGTAGGGAAAAGAGCTTCCCAGCTGAGAACAACTTAGATAAAGAGATGGAGAGATGGATAGAAATGTGGCCAAGGGATGCCTGGGTGGCTTAATCCATTGAACGTCTGCCTTTGGCTCAGGTCATGATCTCAGGGTCCTGGGATTGAGCCCCGCATCAGGCTCCCCGCTCAGCAGGGAGCCTGCTTCTCCCCCTCCCTCTGCTGCTCCCCCTGCTTGTGCTCCTTCACGCTCTCTCTCTGTGTCATATAAATAAATAAAATCTTAAAAAAGAAACAAGAAAGAAATGTGATTAAGCAAATAAAGCAATGGTAGAATCTAGGTGGTGGGTACCTGAGTCCTCACTCTAAAAATTTTTCCATTTTGGTCTATGTCTGAAATTTTTCATACTTAAGGGCTGGAGAAAAAAGGAATGAAGTAAATCTATATGCTGTGTTTCCTTTTCTTTTTTCTGTAAGATTTTACTTTTTTAAGTAATCGCTACACCTCACATGGGGCTCGAACCCCTAGATCCAGAGTTGCATGTTCTTCTGACAGAGCCAGCCGGGTATCCCACCTGGTTTTCATTTATTTATTTGTTTGTTTATTTATTTTAAAGATTTTATGTATTTATTTGACAGACAGAGATCACAAGTAGGCAGAGAGTCAGGCAGAGAGAGTGCAGGGGGCAGGGGGGGAGCAGGCTGCTTGCTGAGCAGAGAGCTGGATGTGGGGTTCGATCCCAGGACCCTGGGATCAAGCTAATGATGTTTATAAATGCCAAGTGTTTAGGGAAGAAGAATATCGTGTTTACAACTTATTCGAAATATATATAATAAAAACATATGGGTTGGGGCGCCTGGGTGGCTCAGTGGGTTAAAGCCTCTGCCTTCGGCTCACGTCCTGAGGCTTAGGGTCCTGAGATCCAGCCCCACATCTGGCTCTCTGCTCAGCAGGAAGCCTGCTTTCCCCTCTCTCTGCCTACTTATGATCTCTCTCTGTCTCTGTCAAATAAATAAATAAAATCTTTTTAAAAAATCAGTTTAAAAAAAAAACCAGATGGGTTGTTGGACAAATAGAGGAATGGACTGCTGGATAGATGTGTACCAGAGGAAATGCAGCAAAATATATGACTTGTAGAATCTAGGTGGTAGGTAATGGGGTTCACTATACAATTCTTTCAACTTTGTTATTGCTTCAATATTGCTATCTTCATAATTTGTCAGGGAAAATAAATCAAGCCATAGTGCTGTGCACTTAAGATTGGTGCATTTTACTATAGGTAAGTTACATCTACATTTTTTCTTTAAAAAAAGATTTTGCTTATTTATTTGAGAGAGAGAGCATGAGGTGGGAGGGGCAGAGGGAGAGGTAGAAGTAGACTCCAGGCTGAGCAGGGAGCCGGATGCGGGACTCAATCCCAGGATTCCCGGATCGTGACTTGAGCTGAAGGCAGATCCTTAACCGACTGAGCCACCCAGGGACCCCACCTCTAAGTTTTTCTTAAAGTCCAAGGTATATGGTCAAGTGCAGAAAAAGAAACAGAAGTTACTGATCAATAAGTACCGTTTGCTTCTATTTACTTTAAAAAACGTGCAAGCTGATATTGATTTGCAGAGCTAAGCTAGAAAACCAAAAACATCAAATAGTTCCTCAGAAATGCTTGCAGCATCCTGATCAGGGGGCTTGGCTAACAATGCAGATTCTTGGGCTCTGTCTCAGGCCTTTGGCATCAGGATCCCTGGGAGTGGTGCCCAGGAATCTGCATTTTCAGTAGATTTTTCTGATCCTCATTTACTATTTGAGAGGCTTAGTGAAAAAGAGGGCAGGCCCAGAGACAAAGAAGCTGCCAATTATTTTTATGCTCTTTCCATGGTGATGGAGCTATGGGCTATTTTTATTGGCGTGCGTGTGTTTCAGTATTTTCCAAATAAACCCGTAAGAGTCAGGGTCCCACTTATCATGGGACGGAACCCTCTAGTCTAACCTTCTTCCCTCTTCCCCCACATCCTTCTCACCCCCCCCCCCCCCGCCCTCCCTTCTCCTGCCCAAGAAAACTCTTGTGGTTAATGAGTCTCGGAACAGTGAAGTGAAATGAAAGTCATAGATAAGAGCGACAGCCGCTGAAGGATTCAGTGGGGGTGGGGGAGGCCCCCTGCAGGAGACCGCCCCTCCCCCACCCCCGAAGTTGTGAGTGAGGCGCGCCGGCGACACAAGCTGACCCTCTCTGGCGACCCCACAGAACTACTCCACACATCCCTCCAAAAACACCAGCAGCTTCCCGACCCCCGTCCGCCGTCCCCCCTCACTCCCAGAGAGCCTTCAGGCCCGGGTCACTTCCGAACCCCGGAGGTGGGCGGGGCACAGGGTGGAGACTCTGGGGGAAGAAAACGCATGGGTCTCCACCGGGTCCCTAGAGATGTCCCCGCTACCGCTGCTGCTGCTCCTGCTGCTGCCGCCGCCGCCGCTGACTGTGGAGCCCGCCCGGGCCTCACTGATCCGGTACCGGGGACCCCATCACCACCCCAAACCGGGCACGGCCCCTCCCCCTCTTGCCCTTTAAGTCTGGAGCCCCCCAGTTCAGTGACTCCCAAGCCTAGCACCCCCAAGACTCATGATTCCTATCTCTTGGGTTCACAGATCTCCAAACGGGGCTCTCACCCGGCAGGGGGTGGGAGGGTTCCACCCTGTTAGGTCCTAAGAGGGCAGCCCTTTCAGTCTAAGGTCCTCCAACCCTGAGACCCTGCACTGGGGGACTCCTCTGTCCTTCCTGTCTCCAGACAAGTTTTGGGAGGACCCCACAGATCTCACCCTGAGCTCTGATGATCTTGTACTGGGGTCTCCAGACATGTGACTCCCCCTACCCCAACCCAACAAGATCTTGGAGACTCAGAGCTGTGACTCCCCCAGACTCACATCTTCCAAACTGTTTAGGTCTCTAGAAGTCCAGTTTTGGGGACCCCAGTGACCTCCCCCTTTCCCTGGCCTCTGGTTCCCCAAACCCCAATCTCTCACTTCTTCTCCTCTCTTCTCCCATTCCCTGGAATTCTTGATTTGGGGGGGGTCCTCTTCCAGGAAACATTTTCCCCACTTGACATTCTTGAGCCTCTCAAAGATTGAGTCATGGGGGGCAAAAATGTGAGGGAGGGAGCAGGGCTCCAAGAAGTGACTAAGAACAGGACAAAAATATTACTGCACAGGATGTTTGCTAACCTGCTTTTTGAACCAAAAAGCTCATGGCCATTTCCCAAGCCAGTGCAAAAGATAGTGATTCTCTGAGAATCATTTCAAGACCAACAGCATCTGCGTGACCCAGGAACTTGGTAGAAATGCAAATTCTCAGGCTCCATCTTGGACCTAGTGAATCAGAAGGGACAAGCTCTGAATTTCACCTCTCAGTCAGGGGTTGGCAAACACTTAGTTCAAGGGCCAAATTCATCCTGTTTTCCTGTTGCCCAGGACTGTTTTCATGCTATACTCACAGAGGTTAGTGGTTGCAACAGACACCAATGGCAGGTAAAGTCTTTACAAAATCTTTGCCCTTCACCCCTGCTCTAAGTGGTTCCTGTTCCTGCTAAAGTTTGAGAACCACTGGCATAGAGGGCTACTTTCTCCTTTTTTTTTTTTTTTTAATTTGACCACATAAACATTTGTTTGTTTGTTTGTTTGTTTGATGGGGGGGTGGGTAGGGAGAGGAAGAGCCTACAAGCAGGGGAAGAGGCAGAGGGAGAAGCAGGCTCCCCACTGAGCAAGAAGCCCCAATGCAGGACGTGATCCCAAGATTCTGGGATCATGACCTGAGCCGAAGGCAGATGCTTAACCAACTGAGCCACCCTAGGTGCCCCTACTTTCTCCTTTTTAGTGCTTGAATGTATTCCATTCTATGCATGTTCCATGCAGAGCCAAGGCCTAGCTAGTTGGTCTCCAGTTTTCAAAATTAGATACATCCTGATAAACACCTCTTAGTGCACTTGTCCAGTGATCTCCTATAGATGAAACTCATCGAAACGAAATTAAGTTGGGCTAAAATGTGTGCAATTTTAAGCCCTATGATACACACTTGCCGAATCATCCTCCAGAAAGTTTGTATCGATCCACATCAATCCACAGCCAGAGCCAACAGTATCGGTGGTTCTCTGCCAATCTGCAGGGTCAGAAAAGGTTTCTGACTCTTGTCATTTGTATTCCTTTGACGACTACTGGGGTTGAACATCTAACATAAAAAGGTGTTATTTGTTTAGAAGCTGTTTGTACTTCTTTTGCCTGTTTATGTCCTTTTGCCTATTTTCCAAGAACTGTGAAGTTAGCTTGCCACAGTTTCATTTCATGGGTGCCCATAGAAAACACAAAACTCCCAGGTCAGAGACAAGGACGGGTTATTACTCTTGGCAACAGTAGGAGCCAGGTTATTAGTTCTCTGAACCCCAGTTACCATGGGGTGAGATGAAGAGGGCTGGCAGAGACCTGCACACGCAGTAAGGTATATTACAGGAAAGGAACCCAAAGTTTAGGGAAACTGAACCTTTTATAGTGGATCATAAACCTGCTTGCTCTTTGCCCCAGAGGGAGACACTGTCTTTCTCCCAAGGCTATTCACTAAAGGAAATCCTTGACAAAGTCCCTCTTTGGAAATGTGAGAGAACCATGGCAAATTGTCTCCCCAATGCTGGGTGTTTATCTTACTCTTTTTTGTTTGTAAAAATTCTTTGCATATTAAAGGTATTAACTCTTTGGCATATAACCTGTAATTATATCCCTTAGATTAAAACAAAAACAAAACAACTTTTTTAACAGCTTTGTGTGTTGGGAAAAGGGAGTACAAAGTTTTAAAATTTTAGAGTCCCATTCATCAATATTCTCCCCAATAATTTCTGATCTTGTTATCATGCTTTGAAAAGCCAGAGTCATTTAAACATTTTACTTCATTCTAGTGCTCTTAAATATTACATTTAATGGGGTGCCTGGGTGGCTCAGCCAGTTAGGCATCTGCCTTCAGCTCAGGTCATGATCCTGGAGTCCTGGGATCAAGCCCTGCATCGGGCTTTCTGCTCAACGAGGGGTCTGCTTCTCCCTCTCCCTCTGCTCCTCCCCCATTTGTTCTCACTCTTTCTCTCTTGCTCACTCTCTCTCAAATAAATAAGAAAAAAATCTTTTAAAAAATTACATTTCACCTTAACTCTTTGATTATCTGGAACATAGTTTAGTATAAAGAATGAAATTGGGATTTGGTGCTTGTCCTCTCCCCCCACCAATAGTAAGGAAAATTGTCTCTAATGTCATGATGAGAAGCATGCAAGGAACAGTTTCTGCAAAGGCTAGTTTTTTTTTTTTTAAGATTTTATTTATTTATTTATTTGACAGACAGAGATCACAAGTAGGCAGAGAGGCAGGCAGAGAGAGAGGAGGAAGCAGGCTCCCTGCTGAGCAGAGAGCCTGATGTGGGGCTCGATCCCAGGACCCTGGGATTATGACCTGAGCCGAAGGCAGAAGTTTTAACCCACTGAGCCACCTAGGCGCCCTGCAAAGGCTAATTTTATGTTTAGGGTCTTCGGAAACCTTTGTGAATGTCAACTTCCTGAGGATGGTTTATTTTAGGTTATTCGGAATGTCTCTTATGGAAAGATTCTGGGGGAAACTCTGTTTGGGATGGCTTGCTCTTGTAAAGTCTTTGGGGAAATTTGTCATCATGGTTTGATATGTGTTTCGTTGGGTTTCCTGGAAGGTTGTTATTGTAGGGTTTCTGGTAATGACAGTTATTGTAGGGCCATAGAGACATTTGCTTTATCATTATATCCTATTTGGAACATTCTGTCATAGAGGGTCTCCAGGAAGAATAGTTTCCTAACTGTCAGTATTCTCCCCAACAGGATCCCTCTCCACCGAGTCTACCCTGGACGTGGGACCCTGAACCCACTGAGGGGATGGGGGAAGCCAGCAATGCCCCCCAGTTTGGAGGCCCCATCCCCTGGGGACAAGCCTGTCTTTGTACCTCTCTCTAACTACCTGAATGTGAGTCATGGCCCCAGAGAGTCCCTGCCCTCCTCCCCCCTTAGGAAGCCAAGGTCTTCATTCCCCCTCTCTCCTGTTTTGCCATCAGGTCCAGTATTATGGGGAAATTGGACTGGGAACACCCCCACAAAACTTCTCTGTCGTCTTTGACACTGGCTCCTCCAACCTCTGGGTCCCGTCCATAAGATGCCACTTCTTGAGTCTGCCCTGCTGTGAGATTTCTTTTTTTTTTTTAAGATTTTATTTATTTATTTGACAGAGAGAGATCCGAGATCCCAAGTAGGCAGAGGCAGGCTGGGGCGGGGGGTCGGTGGGGGTGGGAGCAGGCTCCCTGCTGAGCAGAGAGCCCGATGTGGGGCTTGATCCCAGGACCCTGAGACCATCACCTGAGCCAAAGGCAGAGGCTTTAATTCACTGAGACACCCAGGTGCCCCGCTGCTGTGAGATTTCATGGGGGATGATAAGTCTGAACAGAGGTGATGAGAGAAGGGAGGCCTGGTTCTTGGCTTCCCAAGGATTTCTGAGGCACTGTTCTCTTCTGACATGCCTTCAGGGGTGACAAGGGCACAGAGGCAGGAGGCACTGAGGATATTCCCTTTCCCTGGTGACACCTCCCTGATCTTCTGACCTAGGGTTCCACCACCGCTTCAACTCCAAAGCCTCCAGCTCCTTCCAACCCAATGGGACCAAGTTTGCCATTCAGTATGGAACTGGGAAGCTAGATGGCATCCTGAGTGAGGACAAGCTGACTGTGCGTGACCCTTGACCCCAGGAAGATCTGGCTTAGGGAGGTGGCTTAGGAGGCGGGGCTTCCAGGGCAAATGTATGAGGCTTCTGGAGTGGGGGGGCGGGGCTTCTTGAGTAAAAGGGGCAGGGTTTCTCAAGCAGGGGTGGGGCTTCCTGGTTAAAGGGTGGGCTTCTTAAGTGGAGAAGCAAAGCTTCCTAGGCAGTTAGAGTTGTTTTCAAGTGTCTCCAAATGTGGGATTCAGGCCTTCGTTTGCAAGACCTCAGGATTACAAAGGTAATGTCCTCCAAGAAGTAACTTGCTTCATTTGCATCTATCCCTAGATTGGAGGAATTAAGGGTGCATCAGTGATTTTTGGAGAGGCTCTGTGGGAGCCCAGCCTGGTCTTCACTTTTGCCCACTTTGATGGGATACTGGGCCTTGGTTTCCCCATTCTAGCCGTGGGAGGAGTTCGGCCCCCGCTGGATACACTGGTGGACGAGGGGCTACTGGATAAACCCATCTTCTCCTTCTACCTCAACAGGTAATGGGGAAGGGTCTACCTTCCTATGAGTCCTAGCCCCAGGAAGTGCTTTCTGTTTTTAGGAAGTCCCTTACCCACTAAAGGAAGTCTCATCCTCCACTCACCAAGTCACCGACCCAGTCAATATAAGCAATACCTGTTCAAAAGTTCCACTGGCCAAGCAACCTTAAGACCCATGAAAGACACTCACCACCATTTTAAATGCTCCATGTTCCAAACCCAAACCAGGAAACTCCATGCTCTACCTACTCAACTTAGGAACGCCCTCTTCACTATACAGAAAACCCAAATGCCATTTGAGAACGCACTCCAGAAGTCAGAAGTTACCCATTTTATTTTTTAAAAAGATATTTATTTATTTATTTATTTATTTATTTATTTATTTATTTGACACAGAGAGAGAGATAGAGATCACAAGGAGGCAGAGCAGCAGGCAGAGAGAGAGGGGGAAGCAGGCTTCCTGCTGAGTAGAGAGCCTGATATGGGGCTTGATCCCAGGACCCTGAGATCATGACCTGAGCCAAAGACAGAGGCTTAACCCCCTGAGCCACCCAGGTGCCCCTAAGTTACCCATTTTAATCTAAGAAGTCCCAGGTACCTTTTAGGAAGCTTGACCTTATGTTCAGAAATCTCCCCCCACCATCCAGGAAGTCCCCACCTTCCCTCTGGAGGCCCATCCCCCATAGGCATAAAATCCTATGCACTTTCAGTTACCCTGATGTCCACCCCAGTCAACCCACTGTGTAGATCTCTCCTTCTTGCACCTCCAGGAATCACTGCCCTTCCTCCCCGCCACTCTCAGTCCAGTAGGAAGTCTACCATCTCTGAACTATGAGACCTACAATTCAGAAGGTCTCACCATACACCCAGGAAGCCACCCCACTTCTACCCAAGTCATACCTGCCAGAGCCAATTCACAAACCCCAATGCTCCACTTAAATTCCACCCCAAAAATTCCATCTCCCACAGCCAAATCAAGAAGTCCCATCCTCACTTCAGAAAGCCCTCAGGACCCTACAATCCTGACCTTCCTCAAGAACAGTCCTCTCTCTCTTCACTTTTTGCTTTGCTTCCCAGTCACAACATCTAGGCCCTGCCTGTACCCCGCTACTCCCACCTAGAACCTGGAGACCTTCCCTTGGCAGGAATTCCCTTCCTTGGCCCCTCCTGGGGCTGGCAAGGGAAACACCCATGACATTGCCGTACTTTGCCTCTACAGGGATCCTAAGGCTGCGGATGGAGGAGAGCTGGTCCTGGGTGGCTCAGATCCAGCTCACTACATCCCACCCCTCACTTTCTTGCCAGTCACGATCCCTGCCTACTGGCAGATCCACATGGAGCGGTGAGGGACCTGGCCTTCTAGGTCTGGGAGGAATGGGCTAGAGCCTCATCTCCAGTGTTCTGGGAGAATGGAGCTTGGAGGCCTGGACTCCTGGGTCTGAGGGAGGAGAGAACTGGGGCCAGGATTCCTGGGTCTGAGGGAGGAGGGGCTCGGGGGGCCAGGATTCCTGGGTCTGAGGGAGGAGGGGCTGGGGGGCCAGGATTCCTGGGTCTGAGGGAGGAGGGGCTGGGGGGCCGGGATTCCGGGGTCGGAGGGGGGGGGGGCTGGGGGCCAGGATTCCTGGGTCTGAGGGAGGATAGGCTGGGCTAGGGCTCCTGTGTTTGAGGGAGGAAGGGCAGAGGGCCTGGACTCCTAGGACACTGGCTCCAATGTCTACTCCTTGCCCCCTCACAGTGTGAACGTGGGCACAGGGCTGACTCTTTGCGCTCAGGGCTGTGCTGCCATCCTGGACACGGGCACATCCCTCATCACAGGACCCACTGAAGAGATCCAGGCCCTGCATGCCGCCATTGGAGGAGTCTCCCTGCTGTTGGGGGAGGTGAGGACCCAGTGTCTGGTAGGGATTTGATGGAAAACAATGGCCAAGGATGGGAATAAATGGTTAAGAGGTATCGCAGGGCAAAAGGCACTAGGCATCATGAGCGACAGGCTGGGGGGTAGTGGAAGGGAGCAAGAACCCCTCCTAGGCCTCTGCAGAGTCACTCCGGACAGGAGGAGATGGTGATAGAGGTTTATTCAGGACTGAATGGGAGTGAGAAGCCTAAGGAGCCTGGCGGGGTCTGGGGGAGGTGTGAAGGAAGTGCAGGAAGAGTCAGGGGGCATTAGCCCCCCGACAGTAATCAGCCACAGAAGAGGGGAGCCCTTTCTGGGAGAGAGAAGAGATCCCAGAAGCAGCCTTGGGGAACACCCACACAAAGGAGAAGTGGAGACAGGGCAGGAGCAGCCCGAGGCATGGGAGAGTGGAGGCTCACAGAAGCTGTGCCAAGAGAGTTTCAGGCCTGGTGGGGGGCATGGTGCCACATCAAAGCTGCTCGAGAAGCCCTGTAGCTCCCGGGGGGAAGGGGGGGTTTCCTTCCAGGTCAGGATTTCTGTGACTATCCCTGTTTTCTTTGGCACTACTGAGAGGGTAGAGAAAACTCAGTTTGTGGGGCTCCGAGTTAAATGTCCAGGATGTGGGCTCGTAATGAGCCAAGCGAACCAGGGAGATCATAGTGGTTCAGTGTGGCTTGCCTGGGGTTGGGATTCCGCTCTGCCACGTAAGAACTATGCTGTCTTGGACAAGTCACTTAGTGTTCCTTGGTCTTGGTTTCCTAACCTCTAAAGTAGGGTCACTAATACCTCTTAGGTATGTTGTGGAATTGAATAAATTAACCCACTTAAGGTACTCGGAACAATGCTCTGATGCTGTCATCTCTCTCAAAAGAGATATACACTCAAAATTAACTTCTCACCATTCCTTACCTTCCTAACAAGGTAATTACTATTGGTTTTTACAGAAAATAGACTTTCTGGTAGTCATTTACATTACAGTCATTTCCAAATGTAAACATTTACAATATTTACAGCCTAGCTTTGTATTCTTAAAGACTTGGGGTGGTGGGAAGGGAAAGCAGGTACCCCATCAATCTAAAAAGGGCAGCTCTTGGCCACTCAGTTCTAGCCAAGTCTTTCCGTGCAGGGAAAGCCAGATCTTCTGGTTTGTTGGAGAAGGCTGAACACATTATTTGAAACCTCCTGGTTCATGAATAATAACACTCTTAGTATGTGTCAGGCATTCTTCCAAACTAACTCATTTATTTCTCACACAATATCTCTGAAGTATTACTATCAACTAACACCTTCAAATTGGAAACTGAGGCACAGAGAGGTTAAGTGACTTGTCTAAGGTTGCACCGCACTGGACTCCAAGGATACAATCTGTACCACCGTGGTGTATAGTGGGTAAATAATTTTTAAAACATTTTTGAAACTGTTAGACAATTGCAATACACCTGTGGGCTCTGTGTGCCTCACGGGGCCAGCATTTTTTGATCTACAAGTAGATGGAGGAAAAGGTTTGATCAAAAGGGAGCCTAAAGGAAGTGGCAATGATTATGTATGTGTGTGGTGGGCAGAGCCGGTAAGGATAGAGAAGGCAGTAGAGCTTGACCACACAAGGCTCTGAGTATCTACTTTAAGCAGAGCAGGAATCCTTCAACTCCCCTTGTTCCTCTTTTCCTTCAGTACCTCATCCAGTGCTCGAAAATTCCAACACTTCCTCCAGTCTCCTTCCTACTTGGTGGGGTCTGGTTTAACCTTACAGCCCAGGACTATGTCATCCAGGTAGGTGGTCTTAACAAGTCAGAGTGATGCAGTAAGATGGGATTTGAGAGGATGGAGCTGGGAGTGAGACATCACCAGGGCCGAGGAGGGGCCACAGAAACACTTCTGGTGCCCGGGATTGTGGGCGGGGGCAAGGCTCTGGCTCCCCGGGAAGAGGAGGGTTCGGTGCGCGTGACACACCCAGTGGCCTCTCTTGTCGCCCTGCAGATTGCTCGGGGTGGTGTTCGCCTCTGCTTGTCTGGCTTCCAGGCCCTGGACATGCCTCCGCCTGCAGAGCCCCTCTGGATTCTTGGCGATGTCTTCTTGCGGACCTATGTAGCGGTCTTCGATCGCGGGAACCTAAGAGGCGGTGCCCGAGTGGGGCTGGCTCGCGCTCGCTCTCGGGAAGCAGGACCACAAAGGGGCGGGTCCGCGCGGGCTCAGGGCACCGGTTGGCGCGCTGGCTAGGCGCACGCGCACCGAGTGGTAGCCGAAGCCTAACTAGCTACTCAGTACAAACCCGTTATTTACATTGACCCTACCCGGGTTCCCCCCCGCCTTTTTTTTTTTAAAGCGCACGATTTTTGGAGAGAAAAATTAGTGTGCAGCTCTCTGGAGTTGAGGAAGAAAGGAAAAAAGGGCTCACACCCGTGAGGGAGCCTTGTACTACGAATCCCATGAAGCCCTTCGTCTACGCCCTCTGTAGACAAAGGCGTCCGGCACCGCGGAGCATCACGGACCTTGTATTCCAGGCTGTGTTCTTTTGCCGGGGGCGGGCGCAGCCACAACATGCGTGGGAGGCGACAGGTCGCGACGGCAGCGACAGGTGGCAGTGGGGGGTGGTGGCTGAATAGTAAAGGGCTGTCCAACCCTTGTTTTAAGGGGTGGGGATACGATTCCCGCAGACTTCATCTTCTGTTCCTCTTCTCTCCTCTGGGATTCTGAGACCCCCCTGGGTCCGCCATAAAGGCGGGGCTTGAAGCCCCCGGGTTGGGGGGAGCTGTGCTGTCCCTCCTCCGGCGATGATGTCATTGCCCCCCCTCCGCAGCCTCTTGCTGCCCTGAGCTGCCGGGGCTGGGTCACCCCTCCCCCAACGCCAGCCCCGGATTCCCCCATCCCCGCCCCGCCTCGACTTGGGGTGAGTACGGGGGAGGGGGAGAAGGCACAGGGACTGGGGGCGGTAAGACGGCCCAGATCCCAGTTTGGGAGGCGGGATACCCGGGAGATGAAGACTCAAAAATTACAGCGGAGAGATTCTTCCTTAATAACGAGGTTTGGGGGCCATGGTTCTTGGAGGGTCTGGGGAACCAAGGTTCCTAGGCAGAGTCTCCATATTTTCAGCTTTAGTGTTCGGGAGACCCCGTTTTCTAGAACTGATAGGAGTGGGGGCGGAGGAACGATCCTGGGGTCCTAGAAATCGGGAAGCGGGATACCCTTTCCCAATTCCAGGGCCTTGGAGAATGGGGGAGGGTAAGTTAAGAGAGGGCGCCGAGGATGACGGAGGTGGGAGTTTGGAGCTTTCAGGAATTTCAGGGAAAGGACAGGTTGGGAAGGAGGAGGAAAGAGAAATGTCTGAAGATGAGGACAGATTTTGGCCTACACCCTACTAGTGTCTACGGCCAAAAATAGAGTCCACTTCCCTCTGGTCTGTCTGCAAGGCTGGGCGTCCCATAGCTGGAGCCTACATTATGCCTCCGGAACTCTACCCCATGGGTACAGAATCCAGGCTCACAAATCCCCCCACATAACCTGGTGGGGTCTGGGGAGTGCCATGAGGGAGTGATGGCATTCAGTTTCCCCAGGGCCTGATGGAGTCTGGACTATCCTGTTACTCCTTGCCCTGGGGCCTCCTTCCTGCTCCTGTGGTCTCTAACCTGGAGTCCCATATTCATTCCCATATTCACCTCTGTGGCAGCCTCCTCCCTCTCCTTCGCACCTTCTCCCACACCTTCTGACCTCGGCAAAAATCGCTGATTTGGTAACTTAATCCCGTGCCTGGCTGCTGTCAAAAGCAGAAGAGAAAAGTAGAGTTGGGGGGAGGTGAGAGGATATAAGGGAGCATGGCTGATTTAGGTCCTTATTCTAGCCCCTACTCCCACCCCTAAGGCCTACCCAACCCCTCCTCCAGTCACTACCCTCACACCCGACTTGCTCAGAAACCTTACCCAACCCAAGCCTCAGCCTAAGTCCAGTCCCTCACCTCAAGACTCACTGCTTCTGCCTGGGGATACACCAGAATTCTGGGCAGAGAGGAGTAGGAAGCTCCGATGTCTTTTCTCTGCCTTCCCGGGTCCCATCGGGGGCTTTAGGACTGCTCACGGATACTGGATTAAGGATATTGAATCGGGGGCAGCGGGGGAGCCCAGGGTGTGGAGGGTGAGGGAAGCTACCTCCCTGGTCTGCAGGACGGGCCCCACTTCTGCAACTCTCTCCGCAGTGACGCAGCCTCGAGTCCTGGCCAGGATGGGGGTTAGAGGGTGTGGTGGGGGGGGGGGGTCAGAGACCAAAGGACAGCGGGACAAAGTCCCAAAGAAGTGGGGACAGAGACTCAGAAGGGGGCAAAGGAGACACAGGGAGCAAGGATAGAGACCCAAATAGGGGGACAGAGAAAAAGAAAGGGCAGAAAGAGAAAAGGCACTTACAAAGGAGGGAAAGTGGTGGAGGAGAGGAAAAAGACACTGGGAGGGAGGTTGTAAGAGAACAAGAGCAAGGGGGACAGAAAGGCAGATGAATGGGCAGAGAAGGGGGTGGGGCGTAGAGATTGGGAGAGGGGAGTGGAGAACAGAGACACAAAGAAGACAGAGGGCTGGAGGGAACAGAGACCCAGAGAGTGGGAGACAGGGTCCTAGAGCAAGGGGGACTGCGACCCAGAGAAGGGGCAGATTGGCGAGGAGGGGCGGGGAGGGGGTAGTGGAGGTCAGAGATACAAAGAGGACGGATAGCGACCGGGAGGAGACAGAGGCCCAGAGATAGAGGCAAATCCCTGAGAAAAAGGTACAGAAACCAGGAGAAAGAGACTGGGGGTAGGGGGGAAAGAGACACAATTGGGGGAGAGGATGGGGGCAAAGACTCAGACGAGAGGGACACCTTCAAAGAACAGTGGGACAGAGACCCAGAGGGAGGGTAGAGACTTGTAAGAGGGGCCAGAGTCTCAGAGTGGTGAGGGCAGAGACAGGGGACAAATACTCAGAGAAAGGGGAGAGAAAGACATCGAGAGACACAGAAACGGGAGCGGGGTGTGGGTTGGTAGGCGATACGAACCAGCCGCCGCACCTGCAGAGGGAGGCGGCGGGCCAGGGATAGTGCCGCGGGAGGAAGCCCGCAGCCCCTGACCCGCCCCCTTCGCTCCCGCAGGCACCGCCTCCTCCCGCCGCAGCCCGGGCAGCAGCCGCTGGCCCCGCCCCAGCGCCTGCGCCCTGCTACTTGGCGTCTGGCCAGCCAAGGGGGCGGGGCCGGACACGCCCTTCATCTAGCCCCGCCCTAAACCTCCCTCTCTCCCCTCCCGCCAAAACTCCTGGACACCTAGCCCCGCCCCATTTTTTCATTGGTCCTGCTTATTTCCTAGCCTTCCCAGCGCTTAGGTTTTTCCCCTCCACCGCCCTTAAGGCTCCCTCTTCACTAGTCCTCATTCATCCTTTGGTCTCCAGTCTGCAGTTCGCTGTTGTGTACTTGGTCCCTTTTTCATCAGCAGTTGGAAGTTCTTGTATCGCCCTCTAAAGCCCCACTGACTCTTAGGACTCTCTCCCAGGTTCTGAGCCCCAAGCCTCCCCATTCCACGTCCCACCCTTCCAACCAGCCCAGTATCTTTGTACCCTGCAGGTCTCACCTTTCCCATAGTGTACCCATTATCCGTTCTCTACTCTGAACCCTGCCCCACCCCGCCTAGCCTGGTTCCTTACACGCCTCTTAGAACCATACTCCCGCCTTCCCACAGCGCCCTTTAAGAGGTTTTCTACCATTCGTAGACCCTGTCCACCTTCCTCAGATCCGTTCCATTCATTCTGACCCTCATTTTCCCGGCCCAGCCCTGTCTGACCAGGACAAGTTTGCAGCTCCGGCCCCTCCTCTTCCTCACTTCGCCCCCTTTCTTAGTCCTAGCCAGACGCTCTCAGGTTTCCAGGCCTCGCTTACGTCCGCTCCTCCTCACTGGGTCTCAGTCCCTATTCCTCCTTACAGTCCAGCCTAGTGCCCGTCTTGCCAAAGTACTCTCTACTCTCCATTTCCAGTTCCCGCCCCTCGTTCAGTCTCGCCCCCTCACTCTCCCAGGCCAATTAGGACTGCTCCTAACTTTCTCAGGCCCTGCCTCTCTTTAAGATCCGCCCTGTGGCGACAAAGCGAAGTTAGGGACCCAAGCGGGCTGTTTCCATCCGCCCTTCCCCACCGGGTCCTGCTTGCCAGCTCTTTAGGTCCTTTCTCTGTCCAGTCAGGACCGTCTCCCCCATGCCAGTCAGAAGTCTTTAAATAGTTTGGACGTGTCCCCTTCCTCTGCTGGACCCGCTCCTTTTTTCAGTTCACTCAGATCTCGTATCTGGTCCCACCTCCTCTGTTTTCCTCGCGCGGTCCAGCCCCGCAGCTTTAGTTGTCGGTCCCGCCCCCTAACGCCTAGCTCCGCCCGCCCCTTCTCTCGGAAAGATCCAATCGGTGTGCTTCACCTGCAGCCCCGCCCCGTCCAGCTAGGCTGTGCGGAGTCCCCGACCTTCTCCCTGCCTCAGCCCCGCCCTACCTCCCCCAGGCCAATCAGTTCTGTTCCTCCCCTACCGCGGCCCCGCCCCCTCCCCTCGTCGCCTCCTCCACCCAATCCTGTCTGCCTCTCCCCCTGAGGCCACGCCCCCTACTCCCCGCCCCTCTCGCCCCGCCCCCCGTCCAATGCTGAGCTCAGTCTGCGTCTCGTCCTTCCGCGGGCGCCAGGGGGCCAGCAAGCAGCAGCCGGCGCCACCGCTGCAGCCGCCCGAGTCCCCGCCGCCTCTTCCCCCGCCGCCGTCACCGCCGCCGCTGCAGCAGCAGCAGTCTGCGCAGCCCGGCCCCGCCGCGTCCTCGGCGGGCCCCCCGGCACCTCGCGGGCCTGGGGGCCGGCGCGCCGAGCCATGCCCCGGGCTGCCGGCGGCGGCCATGGGGCGGCACGGCGGCGGCGGTGGCGACAGCGGCAAGATCGTGATCAACGTGGGCGGCGTGCGCCATGAGACGTACCGCTCGACGCTGCGCACCCTGCCGGGGACGCGGCTGGCCGGCCTGACGGAGCCCGAGGCGGCGGCGCGCTTCGACTACGATCCCGGCGCTGACGAGTTCTTCTTTGACCGGCACCCGGGAGTCTTCGCCTACGTGCTCAACTACTACCGCACAGGCAAGCTGCACTGTCCGGCCGACGTGTGCGGGCCGCTTTTCGAGGAGGAGCTCGGCTTCTGGGGCATCGACGAGACCGACGTGGAGGCCTGCTGCTGGATGACCTACCGGCAGCACCGCGACGCCGAAGAGGCGCTCGACTCCTTTGAGGCTCCGGACCCAGCGGGCGCAGCCAACGCCGCCAACGCCGCCGGCGCCCACGACGCGGGCCTGGACGACGAGGCGGGTGCGGGCGGAGGCGGCTTGGACGGCGCGGGCGGCGAGCTCAAGCGCCTCTGCTTCCAGGACGCGGGCGGCGGCGCCGGGGGGCCGCCAGGGGGCGCGGGCGGCGCAGGCGGCACGTGGTGGCGCCGCTGGCAGCCCCGCGTGTGGGCGCTCTTCGAGGACCCCTACTCGTCGCGGGCTGCCAGGGTGAGCGCGCTCTCGGAGCCCCCATCCCTCCCCCCTTTCCTGGAGATCCCAGCCCCTTAGGAGTGCCCCCATCCTAACCCCCAGAATCTCGCGGCGGGTCCCAAGCCCTTCTGGCCTTCCTGGTCTCTGGGCCTCCCAGGTTCTTCTAGAAAAGCCTCTTTGTCCAACCCCGAGTTTCCCGTACTTTTGTGAACACACCCCCTCTCCCTGTCATCCCCAGATCCTCGGAAGACGCTTCCTCAACCTTCAGAATCCCCCAGATCCCTCCAAACCCCACCCGGCTTCCCTAGGCTACCCAACACGCTTAGAAACTTCTGCCCCGTCTGTGAATCTCCTGGGCTTCTCTGAACAACCTCACTACCTCCTTTCCTGGACTCCTCTGAGACCCTCAGAAGAACTTTCTCCAACCCCGAGTCTTCTGAGCCCCTGTAAATCCTTTTCACCTCTCTCAGTCATCCCCTCGGACCGCCAGAGAACCCCTCTGCAGCCCTCAGTTTCTTGGACCATCCCCAGACCCTCAGAAGACCTCTCCTCCTCCTCCTCCTCCTCCTCCGCCTCCTCTTCCTCTTCCTCCTCTTCTTCTTCTTCTTCTTTTTCTCCTTCTTCTTCTTCTTCTTCTTCTTCTTCTTCTTCTTCTTCTTTTTGAAGATTTTATTTATTTATTTGACAGAAAGATAGAGATCACAAGTAGGCAGAGCAGCAGGCAGAGACAGAGGGAGAAGCAGGCTCCCTGCTGATCAGAGAGCCCAATGTGGGCCTTGATCCCAGAACCCTGAGATCTTGACCTGAGTCGAAGGCAGAGGCCCAACGCATTGAGCCACCCAGGTGCCCCAGAAAACCTCCCTTCTTAACCTTCAGTGTCCCAGACTCTGTGAACACTGCCCCCACCTTTCCCTGCAAGCTGCGTCTCCTCTGAAGCTCCTCTCCAACCCTCAGTCCCTGGGGTTCTCCCTGATTCTTTCTCCCTATGCCCCTCTCCCTACACCTCCCCTCTCTTCAAGTTTGAGTCTTCTGGCTATTTTTGAACCCCACTTGTGCTCTCAAAGTCTTAGAAGACTCTGCCTCAATCTCAGAACCTCCTGGACCCCTGTGAACCCCCAAACCACTTGCTCTGGCTAGCACACTTTCCCCCTCTCCCCTGCTGCAACACGGAGTCCTGGTGAGCCTTTCCTCCTGGGACCCTATCCAGTCCCCTCTGTGTCTGTGTTCACATATCTTCCTGCATCCTCCACGCCAACTCCCATCCCAAGGACTTTCCCTATAAAGCTCCAGACTTCCCCCAAGCCTTTCACACTCCTCCTCAGTGTCTTCAGAAGAGTCTTGAGCCCCCATAATATGTCTTTCCTCTCCAGAAGTTCCCATATGCCTTCTTCATCCACAGATTCTCCCAGCTTCTTCTCCCTTCCCACTCTTTATCTCTAGGATCCCCCATCCAGAGCCTCCCAGTCCTTTTCCAAGTCAATCAACTGACTTTTCTCCTACTTTACTGAACCTCAATCTTTGGGACTCCCTCCCCCACCCCCAGTTATCTGTCCTAAAACTTCCTCTCAAAATAGCTCCCAGTTCTTTCTACTCTGCCTCGGTATCTTTCCACTGGTCCCTACCCCAGCTCTGCACACTCCCCCTTTCCCAAGCTCCCTGCCTCTCCATCAGCCAAACCCCAGGACTGGGCCTCTGTGCTCCCCTACGCCAAAAGTGAACCAGAGAGTTCACACTCTAATCTTAACTCCCTTGAAATGCCAGATTTTTTCCCAAAGCTCCCTTCATCTTCCCCCCTAAACTTCCTTCAAATGTCTCTAACTTCCTAGGCTAAATAGCTACCCTCCCCCTTTGTTCTCCCTTGAACCTCTTCCTCCTACTAACTTCCTCCCTGTGTTGGAAGAGAGGGGGGCAGTTCATAGTGGGGGGGATCAGAAAGGAGGGGAAAGAGGAACAACTCCCGGGCCCTCTCCTAGCCTCCAGGGGACCCAAACACCCGGAGGAACCTGTCCGCCCCCTCCCCCCACCGTGCCGTGTCCTGGGCCGGGAAGGACGTGGAGCCGCAGTGCCGCATTCGCGCCAGGGGAGGGAGCGAAAGGGGGGGTAGCCCAGAGGCACTGCATAAAGTTTGGTCCCAGGAAGCGCTGAGTTGGCGAGATTTGGGGCTGGGTGGGGGGAGGTAGGGAGGAGGAGGTTCCGAAGGGCCTTGGCCCTAAATGCCCCTCAGGCCTCTGAGTGGCCTCCTCCCCTATGGCTGGGGCGCCCTTCTCTCGTGACCCCATTGAAGGGTCCTGAGGTGAGACTAGGGGTCCGGGACAGTTATGGGGGAGTGGGGGTTGTCACTCACTCACTACACAAATGGTTTTTGAGTGTCGGGCTTGCCCGGTACTTTCCAGCCTACAGGTGAGAGAGCTGGACAGAGTTGGGAGCAGAGGCCAGTGCAACGTGGAGAGTACAGCCCTACTTCATCCTCCCTCCCCTCCCCTCCCCTCCCCGTAATTTTTCTTTTCCTTCTTACAGAGACTCCTTGCCCTCCTGCCCCTTCTGCTTTTGAACCACCTGGGGGCAAGGGATTAAACCAGCCCCAATGCAGTCCAGACTCTACAGCCGCGCACTGCGGCGGGTGCCCACCTTTCTTTCCTTGCCCTGGGAGGGAAGGAGTTAAACTCCTGGCCCGCGGCCACCCGAAGCGAAGCAGCGGCACTGCGGCTGCGCCCTGCTTGCTCTGCTCCTGGCCCGGAAGGGGTTAAGACCACTCTCAGCTGCGGCGGCTGCGCACTGCGGCGGGGGAGCTGGCCTCGGTGCTGGCCGCCGCGCGCCCCGCCCCCCGGCCCGGCCGGCCCGCCCCCACTGCGGTGCCGCAGCCTGCGCCGCGCACCCGGCTCGGAGGAGGTGGGGGGAGCACGGGGCATGCGCTGTGCAGCGGCCTCTGGCCTCTTAAACCACTGCGGAGAAACGAAGAGGGGGGCGGGGCAGAGAGGGCCAGCGCTGACCCCAGCCCACCCCAAGGTCCAGGGCTGTATGTGCGGCAGACTCTGGTCCACCTCTCTGCTCCGCACTTCAGATTAAAGTTGAGCCTTCCCAAGCCCAGACCCTGCCCCCCAGCCCTGTGGAGGAAGGGGAGTGGCTGAAGGGGTGTGCAGGCCCCCAGCCCACCCCAAGGTCTGGTCCTGTCTGCAGTCGGAGCCTGGGCCCTCGCTTTTCTCTGCATCCCTGATTAAAACTCTAGCTGCCCAGGTCCTCCTTCCTCCTCTACCCAACTGACTAAAGCCCCCCTTTGCCTTAACACCCATCTCCTTCTCCCTGCAAGGCACTAACCCCACTCTTCTCCTCTCTGCATATTTGATAAAGCCCACTGTCATCTCCAGGGGACAACTCTGTCCCCTTCCTTCTCTGAGATCTTGACCGCACCCCCTCTGCTCCTCACGGTTTTCTTCAAAATCCACACCATTGCATTCAGGACTCTGGTTCTCCCCATCTTGAAATAACCCATGTGTGCCCCACCCCCTTTTCTGCACTTTTGGCTAAAGCCCCGTCACCTCTATGGCCCTGGCTCCACCATCTCCCCTGACGCTTGGGCCCCTGACCCTCCCTTCCTCTCCACAGCCTGAAACCCCAACCCTCCTTGCTTCTCTCTTTTTCAATTTTTGCAGACTTGACTCTTCACTTCCTTTCCTGTTTATGGCCCTAACACCCCTCTGTGGTTCCAGCCCTTTGCTGTCCTCTCTAGTTGAGGGTGACACCGAGCTTTCTCCCTTCTCTGGAGCCGGACATTGGGACCAGAGTCCTTAAGCCCTGGCTCCTCTCTGAAGGCCTTGACCTTGTCTCCAACTAACGGATGCCCACGTACCCTAACAGGAGCACAGTCTTGCTTACTGAGTTCCAGATGCTGGGCCAAGCACTGTTTCTGGAGCCAGGACTTCTGTATATTCATTTAACATAATCCTCATAATAATCTGGTAACAACAACAACAACAAAAACCCTGAGGTGTAGAAAGCTTAAACTTCTTGCCCAAATTAGGCACAGGAAAGGCCGGATTCAAATCCAGCCTTTCTTAACCATTGGGTACTCTGTCTCCCCACCCACCTTCCCCCCTTCCCCTTCCCTTGGCTCCAAGCTGAGCTCCAAAGCCTCTGATACACAGAGGGTGAGTGATCTTGGTCTCCTCCCACACCCCACCCCTATCCCTCCCCCCAGCATCCTTGGACCCTGCTGGGAAGTCCTGAGATAGGACACAGAGTATGGGAAGGTGGTCTGGGACATAGAGCAAAGGACCAGAAATTGCTGCTTCCATGAAAACAGTTGCCCATCTGTTTCCACTGCTGGAGCCGGCTCCTATCCCAAGCTGGGGGGAGCTGCCTCCGATCCTTTTCCTCCCCTTTTTCAGGCGTTAGAGGGGACAGCAGGTGCGGGCTGTGATGGAAGTATGGGGCTTCTGAATTTCCCTGGAGTCTGGGGCTGGGAAAAGGGGCCGCCGGGAGGGTCTTGTGGACTTGGCTGGTTGACCAGATGCCTGGGTCATCTTTTGCCCTCTCTCTCCTGCCCTGCCTCACAGTATGTGGCCTTCGCCTCCCTCTTCTTCATCCTCATCTCCATAACCACCTTCTGCCTGGAGACCCACGAAGGCTTCATCCATATCAGCAACAAGACAGTGACCCAGGCCTCCCCGATCCCCGGGGCTCCACCAGAGAACATCACCAATGTGGAGGTGGAGACGGAGCCCTTCCTGACCTACGTGGAGGGCGTGTGTGTGGTCTGGTTCACCTTCGAGTTCCTTATGCGTGTCACCTTCTGCCCGGACAAGGTGGAATTTCTCAAGAGCAGCCTCAACATCATCGACTGTGTGGCCATCTTGCCCTTCTATCTCGAGGTGGGCCTGTCGGGCCTCAGCTCCAAGGCCGCCAAGGACGTGCTGGGCTTCCTGCGGGTCGTCCGCTTCGTGCGCATCCTCCGCATCTTCAAGCTCACGCGCCATTTTGTGGGGCTGCGCGTGCTGGGCCACACGCTCCGCGCCAGCACCAACGAGTTCCTGCTGCTCATCATCTTCCTGGCGCTGGGCGTGCTCATCTTCGCCACCATGATTTACTACGCCGAGCGCATCGGCGCGGACCCCGATGACATCCTGGGCTCCAACCACACCTACTTCAAGAACATCCCCATCGGCTTCTGGTGGGCCGTGGTCACCATGACGACCCTGGGCTACGGAGACATGTACCCCAAAACGTGGTCGGGGATGCTGGTCGGGGCCCTGTGTGCCCTGGCCGGGGTGCTCACCATCGCCATGCCCGTGCCCGTCATCGTCAACAACTTTGGCATGTACTACTCGCTGGCCATGGCCAAGCAGAAGCTGCCCAAGAAGAAGAACAAACACATCCCCCGCCCCCCGCAGCCCGGCTCTCCCAACTACTGCAAGCCCGACCCTCCCCCACCGCCCCCGCACCACGCCCACCACGGCAGCGGCGGCATCAGCCCCCCCGCCCCCCATCACCCCACCTTCCGTGGGGGTGACTGTGCCTGGGGCCTACCCACCGGGCCCCCACACGCACCCCGGGCTGCTCAGGGGGGGAGCGGGTGGGCTTGGGATCATGGGGCTGCCTCCTCTGCCAGCCCCTGGGGAGCCTTGCCCTCTGGCTCAGGAGGAAGTCATTGAGATCAACCGGGCAGGTGAGAAGGGTGCATGGGGTGGGGGGCGTGGGGAGGCGGAGAGGTTCGTAGGGGGCGGGAGGTCACTGCTGAGGTTAAGAGAGATGGGGGGGGTCACGACAGAGGAGAGAGGGAAAGGGGAACGGCTATTGCTGAGGTCAGTGAAAAGGCACAGAAATATTCTGTGTGAAAGACAGCTTGGGGAGAGACAGACATTCCAGGGGACCTGGGAGGCAGAGTAATGAGCCTCTGGCCAGGGGGACTCAGACACCGGCACTGAGCGGGTCTAATGTGGGAATCAAGGGCTGGCCGGAGACCCGGCCAAAGGACAGTTGCAACTTCGGAGTCTTCTAGTGATGACCCTGAGAAAAGAGTCTAAAAGAAACAGTCAGAAATCAGGCAATTGTCACTGAGAGCAGGAGAGTGAGGACAGATGGAGGGAGGGGTGGGGGTAGGGTCAGTGGCAGAGAGTTCAGGTTCTAATAACAGTGAGGCCAAGAGAGGAGACAAGGCTTAAAAACTCAGAAGATAAAGGCCAAGTAGATAGGCCCAGAGAGCCAACCAGCCATGTGATGGTGACTCGGGACCTAGGGCCTGGCTCAGGCTGTGCCAAGAGCGAGAGCAGCCCAAGAGGGGTCTGAGAGACAGAGGCTGCTGAGATAAAGAGGGGAAGCAAAGGAGATGAGTTAGAAGAGAGTTGACTGGGTGTTGCCCCCCCCCCCAGAGAGTCTGTGTCTCTGAGGCAATAATTGGGGGCAGTCCGGAGCTGGTGGCCCCCACCCCCATGACTTAAGTAGGTCAAGAAAGGGAGCTGGGCCGCCTGGCCCTCATCTTGCTCCCTCAGCCACTGACCCAGTTTCACACCAATTAAAAATAGCTTAAGTCAGAGCCTGGGGGACCCCCACCTCTCCCCTCCCTCCCCTGTCACCTTCCCAACCCTTCCCCACTGTGCCCTTTCCAGCACCCAACACTGTCCCTAAGCCACTCCCTCTCCTCTAGATCTCCCAGCCAATCCTCCAAACCCATCCCAGCCCAGGCACCCTACCAACCCAACGCTGCATCCCAGTCCTACTTAGTTCACTTCAACCAACTGCCCCCCCCAGCACCCTATCCCAGCCTCCTTCCCAGCACCCACCTAACTTCCTAACCACCCTCCAAATGCCCAACTCCCCACCCCAGTCCTGCCCTTCCCAGCACCTAATACCTGGCCCGACCACCACTTCCTACCACTCAGCACACTCCATCTGCACCCACCCCTGACTGCCCTTCCCTCTCCCTGTTGTCCTTCCCAGCATTTAATACCCTCCCCCAATGACCGGCTCCCTGAACCCACCAGCACACACCCTGACACCCTGCTTCCAACTGTGCACCCCTCCTGTCCCCTCCTTGAGACACCGTGCCCCTCAATCACCTACTTCTGGCACCCAACATTCTCCAACACCCTCCTTGCTAATCTCCCCTCCACCTTGAGTTCCCACACCTCACCCTGTCCTCTCTGTCTCTGTCTGACCCCCCGGTGCAGATCCCCGCCCCAACGGGGACCCCGCCGCAGCTGCGCTTGCCCATGAGGACTGCCCAGCCATCGACCAGCCCGCCATGTCCCCAGAAGACAAGAGCCCCATCACCCCTGGGAGCCGAGGCCGCTATAGCCGGGACCGAGCCTGCTTCCTCCTCACCGACTATGCCCCTTCCCCTGATGGCTCCATCCGGAAAGGTGAGGTGCCCTCCACTGGCCCCGGGACCCTCCCTCTCTTTCTCTCCCTCCCTCAGGGGAGGGGGGAGAGGGAGATGGGGGAGGAGGTGCTGGACTTCCCTTCCCCCATCCCCTGGCCCCAAATTCCCTTCCTCCCAGACCCCTCCCACCCCCAAATTTTCTCACCACTGACCCTTCACCTGTCTTTATTCCATCTCCATCACCCCCACCCACCCCCCCGACCCTCTGGCCTCTTCCCCCACCCCCAGCCATCGGTGCTCCCCCACTGCCCCCCCCCAGACTGGCGTAAGCCAGGCCCCCCAAGCTTCTTGCCCGACCTCAACGCCAACGCTGCAGCCTGGATATCCCCCTAGCGGACGAATCCCCTCCCCCCGGGGTAAGTAGCCCCCAACCTTGGGTCCCCAACTCCCTCCTGACTAACCCCTCTGAGAACATGTGGCCCCCACTGACCGAGACTCCCATCCCCTCACTGAACTGCTCCATCCAATTAACCTGCAGCCACGACCCCCAACCCCATACCCATCTGCCCAGGACTTGCCCTGCCCTTCACTCACCCACCAGAACTAACCCAGCCCTCCCCACCGCGTGCCTGACCTCCCTCCCCTGCCCGTCAGGACTGAGCCCCAGCCTCACCCCTATCCTCATCTCTCCCCTCGCCTCACCCCTGGGTGTCTTTTAAATTCAATGAAGAAAGCAGGGTGCACACCCAGCACACTTCTGGGTGCAAGCCGGGGTGAGGGGGACTCAGTTGCTTACGCAGAGGCTTGTGAACAGACCAAGGCATGCACAGAGTACCTGTCTGTACCCGCACATCCCTGGCCCGGTGCTCAGCGCAGGGAGGCAGCAGGGAAGACCATCCCCCTGCCTCGGGGGAGCTCCCAGTTTGATGGGAGAGGCAGACACCGACCTAGAAAGTCCCTGTTTGAGGTGATCTCTGGAAGTGGAGGTAGCGCAGGGACACGCAGTATGCGGAACACTCGGAACTCTCCAGGGTAGGAGGGAGGTGACAGGGAAGGTTTCCCGAAGGAACTGATGTCTGGAGTTAGCCTGACCTCAAGCGAAGAAATGATCCCATTAGACGGTGGTGACCAGAGGGACCAGCACAAGCAAAGCTGAGGAGACCGGGGACTGGCAGGTAGACAGGCAGGAAAGCCGGGCTGGACTGAAAGGCCAGGACCTTGGTTAGGGCCCCCCGGGGGAGGGCAGGTCGGCTCTTGGGCTGTGTGTGAGTAGAGGTCAGGAGGCTGGATGAAGGTCCAGGGAGACGGGGAGGATGCTGCCCGGACCCAGTCCAGGGCTGTGCACAGGGATGGAGAGGAAGGGACAAGGTAGAGGGAGTCAGGGATGGGGAGGGGGCGGAAGGGACGGGGCTGGGGACTGGCGGTGGGCAGATGAGGGGGAGCGAGTGACGAGGTAGTCGAGGAATCTTTCAGCAAACACGGTCCGGCTTTTATTTTCTGCCAGGAAGCGAACACACATTCTGTAGTCTTCGGACCCACCCTAGCTTAAGGCACTGGGCTTGCTTCCTCCGTCCCTCCATCCGCTCCTTCACGGAGCAGCTCATTACTGAGGGCACAGCTCCAGGCGCTGGAGATTTGGCAGCGCAGAGCAAGAATCCGCCATCACAGAGCAAACATGCTAGAGCACAGATTGGCACGCTTCAGCCCAGGGGCAAGTCTGCCAGCAAGCTGTTTTGTAAATAGAGTGGAAGAGCTGCCACGGAGAATGTGTGGCCCACAGAGCTGAAAACATTTAGGAATTGGCCCTTTGCAGGAAACGTTTGCCACCCCCTGATCCGGGGACCAGAAAATCAAATGAACGAACAAGGTGATTACTCTGGCCACGTCAGACCGGGCTGGGGGGGTGGGCGCGGTCTGTCTGCAAAGGGCTTTTTGAGAAGGTAAGACCTGAACAGTGAAAAGGGCCAGCTGGTCAGAAGGCACAGCAAGTGCAAAAGTCCAGGGGTACTGAGATGGGGTGAGCTTGGTTTGTCAAAGGAAAAGCAAGGAGGGGTGTGTGGCTGGAAGTGAGTATCTGCAGGGAACAGGGTGCCAGAGTGTGCGGGGCGGGGGAAGGAAGGATCGTGACAGGTTTTGGTGAGAGGCTGGATTTGATCTTCAAAGTGACGGGGAAGCTGCCTGAAGGCACTTGATCGCAACAGTCTGTGGAAAACTTCTTTAGAAATAGAGATAATAGCCCAGAGAACTCCCTCTTACAGCCCACAAAGATGCTGTCCTGGGATTTGGGGAGCCTCCAGGGACAGCCTTGTTTCAAGCCCCTTGTTTCACAGAAGTTCAGGGGGGCCTTGAGCGACCCCCGCCACCAAGCAGACCCGGATGAGAACCCAGGCTTCCAGGCTCCTCGTCCAGGAGGGACTGTGGCTCCTCTCGTTCCATCCCTCCGTCTCCCCAGTTCATCCTCCATTTTCATCTCATTATCCCCCCCTTCCCTGCCCCCGCCTCACCCTCCCCCCGCTTGCACCCAGTACCACCCTTTGTTCCCCACCCCTGGGTCTAGATGGGCCCCAGAGAACGGAGGGGCTCAGGGAGTGGGGGGGATTTGGGAATGGGAGGGAGGGTGGAGTGGGGCGGGCGGGTGGAGGTCCTGCTGCTCTTGCCTCTGATGCCAAAATCCATTCAATGAACTCAAATAGTGGCTGGAGCTGATGGGGCTGACTGAGCCGTCTGCCCTGGGGTCCTGGGTCCCTCCCCACTCCTGTACTTCCAGGCTCCTCCCTTCCTCTCTGCCCTCCCTGGGTGATCCCTCCACCACCGTCCCCCAAAACTCCACCCAAGACCCTTCCCCCCGGCACGCCCCTTGCCCACCCCATGACCTTTTCCTTCTCTTCTCACACCAACTTCCTGAGTCCAACTCCTGACACCTGTTACCCTTTCTTCCCTAACCCTCCCCCAGCCTCCCTCCCTTGGTCCTCCTCCCCAGCCACCCCCTCCCTTGGTCCTCCTCCCCAGCCACCCCCTTCTCCCCTGGTCCTCCTCCCCACCCATCCTCTCCTCCCCTGGTCCTCCTCCCCACCCACCCCCTCCTCCCCTGGTCCTCCTCCCCATCCACCCCCTCCTCCCCAGCCACCCTGGAAGCTCCTTCCATATTTGATGTCTCTGGCCACCCCCATTTCACTGCTCCCCTCCCCCGGAAAACACCAGAGAGGATGAAGAGATTCCAGCGTTTCTCCGTCCCCCCAACAGTGAGGCTGTGTTGGGGGGTTCCCCCTGACCACCCTCCCCCCGCCGTGACTCTGTGTATTTCTGTCCCCAGCTCTTGTCACCGCCTGAGACCTCGCGAGACCCTCGGTCCCCCCCCTGCCCCTTCCCCCCAGGTTAGCAATTGGGAATGGCTGGGAGGGGGTGTCCCCAAGATACTGGGCTTCCAACCCCGGCCCCCCAGGCCCCTTCCCCTCTGGTCAAGATGCCCTCATCCAGACAGACCTCTTGGCATCGCCTAGAGAAGAAGTACTGGAACTTTCCCCAGACACTGGCAGACTCAGATCTTCCCAAGCATTCAAGAAACCACACACATACTCCCCCAGTCTTAGACCCGTTTGGCTCTCAAGACACTGTGAGAACCTTCCCATCAGAAGGTTTCCACCTCAAGACTTCATGACCCTTTAAAGATACCCCATTACAACCTGCAGGTGAGCCCTGGCCCACTCAGACTGCTCTCCAGCACCGCCCCCCCCCAGGCACTGCCCCCTTTTGCTCCTTTCCGCCCCCCACAGCCCCATCACCTGCCTTTCCCCCTTTCCCCACAACTAGGTCAGCCCCCACCCAAGCCCTCCCACTGGCTGCTCCCCTACATGCATTCCACCAAGCTCCCTCCCCATGCCCGGCTGCCCACCATCTGCCTTGCTGCCCCCAACCTTTTTGCCTCAGATAAGGTGGCCAATGGGGGAGGGGGAGGGGAAGTGGGGGGCGGGCTGCGGTGGGGTTGGGGTGAGGGAGGCTCGGTGGGCGTCACCCTGCCTCCTAACCCTGAGTCTCTCCCCCCTCCCCATGTCTGAACCTTTCTCCTTGATGCTGACTGACTGTCCAATTTGTTCACCTCTCTCTCTCTCCATCTCCTTGGTCCGCCTCTGTCCATCTCTGCCTCTGCCATCTGTCTTGTTATGTCTTGGTGTCTGTCTCTGTCTCTCATCCCCTCTGTCTCCCTCACCGTCTGTCTCTATCCCTGACCCTCTGCTTCACCTTTTTCTGTCTCTTGACTTTTCCTGTCTCTGGCTCTCTGTCTCTGTGTCTCTCTTTCTTTCTCCATCTCCCTTCCCTCCTGGTCGTTTCTCCCCTGCTGCCCTGTCTCGGGGTCTCTCTGTCTGTTGGACCCTTCCCCTGCACCCCCATCTCCATGCTTCCTCCCGTGTTTCCGACCCCCCCCCCAGGTTACGAGAAATCCCGCAGCCTGAGCAGCATCGCGGGCCTGAGTGGGGTGTCCCTGCGCCTCGCGCCCCTTGCCACTCCCCCGGGCTCTCCCAGGGCCGCCCGCCGCGCTCCCCCAACCCTGCCCTCCATCCTCTAGCGCTCCCCTCCCCCCCGTGGGGGGACTCGGGGGTGACAGGGAAGAAGGTCAAAGGAGCTGGGGGTGGGGGAAAGGGTTTTTAAAAAAAAAAAATCAAAAAGTCATTAATAATATGCAACTGAGACGACGACGCCAGCAGACACCCCCGGACCCCTCACCCCCACCTGGGCCCCCAGGATGGAGGGGGAGGAGCCAAAGTCCACCTCCCCAACTCTCTACCCCCCCAATAAAGCCTTCTCAGGTCTCCATGAGCCATAGGACATCCCGCTCCCATAAACTCCTGTAAATACGTCCAAATTATGCCAATTACATTTTGGGGCGCCTCTCCCCTACTCTGCATGCCTCCCTCAACCTGGACAATCCCCCCTCCAACCCCACCTCAGCAATGAGCCACCAGGGGCTGCATGCCACGGCACGGAGGGAAGGGGAATTCTGGGAAGGGGGCGGGGACCTCAAGGGGATGAGCTGGCGTTTAAGCCGCAGGAGGGTTTCCTGGCCTCCTACCCTTCACCCCAGGAGGGCAACCCATCACACTGATGTGATATATATACATATATATATATATTAGCAACAATGTGGGGGAAGGAGTAACAGTCACTAGAGCCCCCAAAATGAGCTGAGCTCAGATGGTAGAAGCAGAGGCATGGTGCGTGTGCTGTGGACAGCTGCTCCCTCAGCCTTTAGGAGGACCCCTGGTGAATGTGACCCTGTCATCTCTCCCCAATTCTCCCTCCCCATCCCAACCCTCCCCCAAGGGATCTGCTCGCCTCTATTCTTGCTGCATGGACTCAGACCTCCCATCTCAGAATTTCTGGGATGATCTGGCCCTAGCACACAAAATTCCCCAATACCCCCTTCAAATTACCAGGACATGAGACCTGTACCCAGAATTCCTGAGACCAACCCTGGCACCCCGCATCCCCTAAATCCCCACAGGGTCCTGGGACTTAACCTCTGCATACAGATGCTGCCCCCCCAAGCCCCACCCCACCCATTGCCTGGACTGCATCCCAGCACCTCGAACCTCCAAGACTTGACCCAGCCCTTCAGCTCACTTTCAGCCTTTGGGATGCTCCAAATCCTTCCCACACTTGGACATTTCTTGGACACCCCCAAATCCTCAGGCCCCCCCCCCCCCCAGATATCCCCAAATCTCTAACATCAGACATCCACCTCAGGTTCTCCTGATGCTAGAATTTCCAAGATAGGCTCAACCTGTCTGCAATTCCAGGGAACCAGACCTTCCCCTGGGCATCCCCTTTCTTATGCCTAGACCTGCCTCTTCCAAGAGCCCCTCCCCCTACATGGTGCCCAAAAGGGACCCTCTTCATGGACATCAGTGTTTCCCAGAAGGCTATATTTGGACCCCTGGTGATGTGCTAAAGTCTTAGGCAGTACAAGGACACTTAATCTAGAAAGTTTTGTCTTTTACGGTATCTTCCAAAGAGGCCGGTAAGTCCGGATACTGCTGCCTGGCCCGGACACCGTTTATTTAGGGTAGAGTGTTTCCACTCACAGCAGAGGCTGTGCCCCCATCAAGGGACACTGGAACATCGGAAGCCTGGGAAACGACAAACCTACACGGGCTGGAATCCCAGCCCACCCTTCTCCGGCATTCCTCGTCCTGCCATGCTCATGGGCGGAAGATCATTTCTCATATCCCATCCTGGCTCAAGGATGCGCTACCTCCCCCAAGCCCAGAGACCACACGGTCCCAGAATCCTTAGAGGGGACCACCCCTTTTGGAGCTGGAGGCCTACAGAATTAGCAACCTCCCTCCCTCTGCTCCCACGGCCTCAGGAGCCCCCCCCGCCCCGCAACCCGAGGGTTGGGGGGTGTCACTGAGCACGATTCTTGATGCAACGATTCCTATGCAAGGGGCATTTTGAGTCCCCCCATCCTTCCCTTGGACCCTAAACCCTGGCGAATCAGGGGTGAGGGGTGGGGCAGGTTCTGGTGGGAGCTGGGTGGGACGAGGCAAAGGGCTAGGGGCTCCAGACACCAGGGTATGGGGGTGGGGACTGGTTATATTGCCAAAGGGTTTAACTTCTTAAAAAAAAAATAGCCCCCAGATTCCCATGACCCTCACAGAAGCCGAACAGCGCAGGGAAAGGGGGTGAGGATCTTTTCCAAAGGGTACAGACCTCTTCCCAACGTCTCCCCCTGCTCGCCAATCTGCCACACGTACCCAGCTTTTTAGTTCAGCTTTTGAAAGTAATCACGATCATAAACTTTTACAAAACGTGACTCTCGTCCTTCACCACCGTCCCCATCCCCCAAGTCAACAGTGTGGGATTCGGGGAGGAAGAGAGAGCTAAAGGGACAACTTCCAAGTCCCGCTCCCCTTTTCTCTTCGGCCGCCAGGGTGCCTGCAACTACACGCATGCGCTGCATGACGCGCTCCCCACACGCATGTCGCGCCCCTCCTGCGCTCCGGGAACGCACGGACACGGGGCGGGGGGCGGGGCGATTGGGGAGGAAGGAACGGCGGGGGGTCTCCCTGAGTTCAGCGGCTCCTCCTCCCCATCACACACACAGCAATAAGACTCTCTCACTCAAATGTGGGCGGGGCGGGCCTGGCCTGTCGAAGTGGGAGGTGGGAGGAGTGGCGAGGGGGCGCTCTCAGGGATGGGGGCGGGTGTCCGGAGTCAGTGTGGGGAGGGGAGGTCTGCAAATCGTCCAACTCTGGTGCTAATGGCGGGTCTTCTCAGCCCACCCCCAGGGCAGGGAGGGAGGGGTCGGCATGGCCCCTCCCCCAAGTCTCCCCCACGCCCACCCTGGGTGCATGAACCGCCCAATGCAGAAGCTGCCGCATGTCACCTGCCCTCCCTAAAGAAAAAAGTGTCATGCCCCCTTCCCACCCACCCTCTTACTTCCCACCAAAATAAAAGTTTCCTTTTCATTTAAAAATTGCATCCTGTTTGCTGGGGAGCTCTGATCCGGGCCGGCTTGGGGGGTTTCCTCCCAGAGGAGTTGGGTCTTCAAGAACAGGGGTCATATTAAAGTAGCAAGACTGTGTGCTTTGTGGGGGGGCAGGGGGGTCCAGATATACCCTTGATCCCTTGGTCTCACCTTGTGACTTTTCTAGGGGATGGTGTGGGGGAGGGGTAAGAAGTGGCTGCCTCAGTTTCCCTGATGGTAAAAATGGGGATCCACACCCCTAACTTGACACTGTGAGGGCATCTGGTAATAGGAGCTCTGATGTCAGGGTGATGACCCCAGGAGAGGAGTGGAGCTGGGTCTCCACCAGGAGGTCAGGGCCCGAGGGCCACATGCTCCACATCGGCCACTCCGAAGCCCCTGGGCAGACTGTGTGGGTTCAGCTTCTTAGTAGCTGTGTGTCCTTGGGCAAGTCTCAACCTCTCTGGGTTGCTTCCACCACTCTAATAGGGCAGGAAGGGGTGATCTATTCATTCAGCAAATATATGAATTCCAACTGCATGCCAGGCACTCTTCTAGGTGCTGGAAAGCAATGGAATCCCTACCTCTCGGGGTTGTGCTGAAGGTTGAGAGGAGCGGCCCACCGTTAGCCCATGTTCAGCTAAACAAAGGATCGCCATCCAAAAGGTGGCTCAACGGTCACTCTGTCACTGTTTTGCAAAGGGTCAGACAGAGTGCAGCATCCCTTCTGCCACTTACTGGGAGTCTTGGAGCAAGGGACAGCTCAGCCTCAGTTTCCCCACCTATAATGAAGTTCGGAATATGTGGGAAGGAGGCCGAAATGAGTTTTTTCACATTAAATGCCAGGTACCCCAGAGGCTCCCAACACTGGCCAGCTGTGATTCGAACCAGCAGACTGCCCCACCTGCGGCCCCATCAGACATCTCCGTGCAGGAACACACACAGCCCCAAGGGCTGGGGCTGGAGTTTATTTCTGCGACAGTCTGGACGCTGAGAGGCTACGGGAGCCTCCTCCAGGCCCCGTAGGAAAATCCAACCAAACTGTGATCACACAAGAACAATCAGAAGGGAGGACGGAGCATGGGGGGAGAGGGGCCCCCTTATCCCGTCCCTCTGCAAGGGACAAAGGCTGGTGGAGACCTGGGGCTCGGGCTGTTGTCGCTCAGATGTTCAGGGATCAGTGGCTAAGTGGAGCGAGAGGAAGAAATGGGGGTGGGGGGAGAGGAATGGGAGCCTTAGCTTCAGAGGCCAGGGGAGCCATGCTCCCTGGCTAATAAAGATCATTAACAACTTAAGGATGGAGGGAAGCCCTTTGGGACCACAGCTTGCCAACTACACCTGGATTTCTTCCCCAGCGAAAGCCCCAGTCCTCGTCTCCCTGCTTGCCAGCTCCTGTGTTTAGGGGTTTACAGGAGGTCGCAGCACCCGCCCCCGCCATTGGGTTGGTAAGTGCTCTAGTGCCAGAGGGTGGCACCATTTCCAAAGTGCAAGAAGCTGGAGGTCGGAGGGAGGGTTCCTGGGACTTGGGCCTCCAGGGGCCAGGGGCCAGGGAGGGAGGGGCCATGGCTGGGAACAGGGTGGGGTCACTGGGGCTGGGACACAGGCGGCCCATCAGGCTCTGGTGGTGCCGGCCCAGCCCCAGGCTCTGCCTCCTCGGCCTCCTCTTCCGAGACCACGCCCTCCTCCAGTCGGAAGACCTGGCGCACCGTGCGGGTGGTGAAGGTGAGGGGGCCACGTCTGCAGGGAGGAGGGAAGACCGAGAGACAGAGGTTAAAGGAGGCGGGCAGAGAGAGCTGGGGGGCGGGGCTTATGGAGGGAGGGTGCGCATGCGCGGCTGGCCCTACCGGAGCCGGTTCCTCAGCGTGTTCAGCTCCCGGTTCATGGACTCCGAGGCCTCTGTGACATCCTCCAGCTCATGCTGCAGCCTTCGGCGGACTGACTGAGCCCGGGATGCCTCCTCCTCGGCCTCCTCCAGCTGCCGCTTCAGCTGCTTCACCCGAAGGTTGCCCTTCTCCAGCTTGGTGGGAGTAGAGGACTGGGCTGCGTCTCTGGGCCACTCCCTTGGGCCCCCGAACCCCATCTCTCCTGCCCCCTGCCTTCTGTTCATGCTTCGTTCTAGATCCTCTTGCCAGCCTCCACCCCAGATGCAAATGTGAGGCTGTCCCCTACTTGGCCTCAGAGGGGTCTTTCTATGCCCAGAGCTGACCCCATCTCTCCTCTGCTCAAAGCCCTCCCATGGCTTCCCAGTGGCACTGAGACAAAGTGCCAGCCCCTCAGTCTGGCATTCCAGGTCCTGCAGGGTCTTCTTCCCATAAACCCATTGGGAGACCATCTTCACCAAGACCTTCCCCAAACCCTGCTATCTCTGTCTTTGGGGAGGGGACACACGTTATCTGCCTCCCACCAACCCCTCTGGCCTCCTTTCTTATCACTCAACTTTCCCTCCCCATTCTTCTCTCCAGCCACACTGCTCTGCTTTTTGCTCTAAACTCACCAGACTTATTTCCACACCCCAGGGCCTTTGCACCTGCTGTTCCCCCTGCCTGGCTCTTTCTCTCCTTTCAGTTCTCAATTCGTATGTCACCTCCTTAGAAAGATCTTCCTGACCCGACCCCCTCACCCCCAATCTAGGGAGTATTCCCTAATCCTCCACCTCTCCTTTTCTCTTCATCTCTCGTTCCTCCACAGCGCCTGTCACAATCTGTCCTCATCTCTCCTTATTTATAGGTTTGTGTCTTCCTTTCCTTATGCTACAAATGTGAGCTCCATGAATGGGGGACCTTCTCTGTTTTGTTCACAGCCACATCTCCAATGCCAAATACAGTGGTGGGTGCCGGATAATCACGGGATGCAGGGCAAATAAGCAGTAGCGGAGCTTTTAAGGCCACGGTGACGCTATCTAGAGTCAGAGAGTCCCGGGATCTGATGCAGGCTCTGTCTCTACTAACTGTGTGACTTTGATAAAAACTGTGTCCCCTTTTGAAGTTTCTGTTCTCCCACCTGTGCGTTGGGACTGGTAAGAGAATGCAAACATGTTTTTGTTTTTTGGTTTTTTAAACCAAGTGGCACAGCACTTGCTGCTCAATAAATAAATAAGAGCAGAGAGACTGCCGTCGGAGTCCTGGGGTTTGAACCCAGACGCCATCTCTCATGATCATCTCTCTGCCTCATTTTTATCACCTGAATAAGAGGGAAAAGGATAGTACTTGCCTTGTAGGGTTCTGATAAAAACTGAATATACTACACCTAATGTCTTTCGCACAGTGCCTGGCCCACAGTAGGCATTCTGTAAACATTACACATTGTGATTTTAGCCCCGGCCTAGCCTCTGGGTAGGGTTTCAGTTCTTCCTTCTCCCTGGCTGTCTCAGCTCCCCACCAGGACCTGTCCTCGATCCCACAATGGACAGATTGCAAAGTCACTGATGCCAGCTCTCCACTGATGTACCAAGCCCCAGGATGGTGGTCACACGTGGCCTCTCGTGATGGGAACTCACTGCATCCAGACAACATGGGCTACGTCTCTGTCAGCGGAGACCATCCCCCCGCTGCTCCCCAGAAACGTCAGTGGCTCACCTGGTCCCGGAGCTGGTCAGCCACCCTCCGCTCCTCCTCCACCTGGAGCACCACCTCCTTCAGGCGCTTCTCGGCCCTGCGCACCAGCTTGCCGGAGAGGATGCGCTCCCTGGAGAGGGGTATGAAGGAGGCAATGAGGAGAGGTGCTCATGTGGGCTTCTGTCCCCTCAGCCTTGTCCAGGGGCTGCTGTCCTGTTTTTGCAGTGGCCTCTTCCCTCTTTCCCACCCTCAGTGGCTCCCACAGTTTATACAGGCCAGACATGGCTCCCAGGCTCCCGACTGCACGGCATCCAGTCCTTGACTTGTACCAAGGTGCTCAATGTTCCTGAAAGTGGCTCATGTCTACACCAGTTCCCGTACCCCACTGTGCACCCCAGTCCTCCTCTTGGGGAACTGCCTCACTGACCACCAGTCCCCAGGTCAGATCTAAGGCATTATCTTTGCCCCTTCCTTCCTTGCCTCATGCTCACCCTGTCCTGATGTCCCCTGGACTCTGTCCTGTCCCCTCCTCTCTGTCCTCCAGCCCGAGCCCCCAGCTCAAGGCTGTGTTCTCCCGCCTGACCTGGCCTGTCCCTTCTCTCTCAATTCCCTTCTCCACTGTCCACAAGTGTGTGGGGGACACTCTGGAAGCCCAGAGCATCTCCATCAGCCACCCTGGCTGCTTCTTCCCTCTCATACACATGCTTCCCCTGGACAAGCTCATCAGCACCCCAGGTCTCCACAGCCATCTGCTAAATCTGTTTCCTGGGCTCCAGCCAGGTAGGCCCCCGGCCTCGATCATCCACCAGACCCCACACACCCCCCACACCCCTCATATTCCTCACCAGGCTCAGCGCCTTCTCCCCAACTAGTTCCTTCTCCCCCTGTGCTCCCCCTAGATCTGCAGATCAGACACCAGAGCCATCCCCACCTCCTGCCCCCTCAAAGCCATTCCCTCCCGTCCCCCAAATTTCCCCATCCACAACCCTGGCTCCTCTATCCTTTCCTGCAAGGACCATCACACCTGGGGTGAAGTCCATGTGAGGGGCCCCTAGTGATGGGTGGTGCTTGGCAGCCTCAGATGGGCTGAAAGGCAGACATGGGGCTAGGGGAGTGGGAGGGCTCAAGCTGTGGAAAGGGATGCGGTGGGGGAGGCTCCTTGAACTACAGATCCCCCAGCCACTCCTTGCTCCCAGGATGACTTTGAGTAGGTCATTAACACCCTCTGAGCCTCAGTTTCTCCATCTGTATAATGGGGGAGGGGAAAGAGCTCAGAGTGGTATATCCATCTGCCTCTGGAAGGCCTCTCCAGAGACCCCAAACTACATCTCCTGTGAGCCCCTGGGCCCTTGGCTGGGCCCTGGGATGACAACACCTTCTTCCATAGACCCTCTGGGGTTGGTTCCCATTGCCTGTCCTTGAGACCCCATGTTTATCACACTCCCCAGTGAACTCAACTTGTTTCCCCACTATTCCCCCAGTCACTGGGACTTAACTGCTAACACTGTCCTCTTCTCCCTACACCCACAACAGCCTATCAGCACCCTGCTCTACCCCTTCTGCCTCTCTCTCTTTTTCATTCCCTCATGTCTATCCTCACTCTTTAGCCTCAGCTTAGGCCTCATTTTCTGCCACAATCACCCAGCCTCCTCTCTAGCCTCCCAGCTCCCAGTCTCTGTCCTCCAGTCTGCTCCCAACTTGATCCCCAGGAGGACTTTTTACACCCAGCACTGACCCTACCCCCATCCCCTCCGGCTCACAGATATCCATGGCTTTCCATCTTCCCAAGACAGAGTTCTTCGGCCTGGCATTCAAGGCTCTTGCCTCCCATCCCTCTCCTGAGTCACAGGCTCTCAGGACCAGTCACCCTCCTCCAAACACCCTGGAAACACCATGTTTCCCATACATGTCCCCAAGGCCACTGCTCTGCCTAGGACAGAAATGGCCTCAATTCTCACCTCTTCCTCTACCCACAGCCTTTGCAATAGGATTTTGCAGCTTCTCTCACCAAGAGACAGAATCTATTTCAGCATTCCCTTAAATCCGAGCTGGCGACACGACTTGCGTTAGTGACAGGAGGATGCAGCAGAAGTGACGTTGTACCAGTTCCAAGTCTAGGCCCCAAGAAACCTTTAACACTTGCCCTCACCCGTGGAACCTGGACTCTGTCATGTGAACAATCCTGGGCCAGTCTGTAGCAGGGACAAGTGAGCCTCACTGTCCCAGGCAAGGCATTAAGCAAATGGTTCGGACACATGAATGAAGCTCCCACCCTCAGATCGGCAGAACCCATCAGCCAGCCAAAGACTCATGAGCAGTAAGAAATGGGTGTTCTTTTAAGCCACTAAACTTTAGGCTTGTTTGTTATGCAGCTAGAGCTAACCGCTATATTACTGTTTGAAGATTTATTTACTTTAGAGAGAGACTGTGTGGGAGCAGGGAGGAGCAGAGGGAGAGTGTGGAGTCCAACATGGGGCTCGATCCCATGACCTGAGACCATGACCTGAGCCAAAGCCAAAGGTCAGATGTTCAATTGACTGAGCCATCCAAGCGCCCCTACATTACTGTTTAAATCTTATTCTTAGTGGGAGTACAGTTACTTGTAGCCCCAAGTATCTTAAATAATAGAGGAAATCAGCAATCATTAATATTATGACATCTTTAGGATGTTTCTAAACCAGGGGCTTGTAACACAGCTCCCCTTCATCTCCCTGATCAGAATGTGGGGACCACCCTCCAGCTGTGCGCCCCCCCCCCCCAACCTACCTGCTCTCCTGCTCCAGCTGCTCCTCAGCCTGGGCCAGCTTAGACTCAAGGGCTGCAATGATCATCTTCTGGCGGGCCCGGGCCCCAGCATCCTCCTCACCTAGGCGCCCCCGGAGCTCCTGCATCTGCCGCTCCAGCTGCTGTCGCCCGCTCTCTGCCTTGGCCGAGAAACTTCGCTCAGCTGACAGCTCTGTAGTCAGTGATTCCACCTGTAGCAGTGGGAAAAGCAGAACCATCATGGGAGAGTCTCAACGGGAAGACGGTAGGTAAATTCAGGCACCTCCCACAATTAAGTGAGTTGACAAAGGTTAAGTGTGTAGCACAGAGCCTGGGACATACTAGATACTCAATAAACAGCATGTATTTTCCCTGATTGTCTTAGCAGCCAACAACAGCGCCAGCCCCGTGTTTTCACCTTTCCGATAGCTTTCTGCTATATTTTAATGAGTCCACAGGACTATCACAAACTTGTTTAAATGCTATAAATTCTACCTCTGACTGTGAATGAGTCCATTCAAAGGGTTATCACACTTCTGTTTGCACTTGGATTATGTGGGGAGCTTAAGAAAAAGATGCAGACTGCAGGGTTCCTCCCCCCAGAAGTTCTGCTTCTGGCTGATCCAGGGTTGGAAGGCAGAGGAGTGTCCACGAATCCACATTTTCAACAAGCACCTCAGATGGTTCTGATATGGGTGACGTGCAGGGTCATTTTAAGAAATGTCAGCTCGGGATGCCTGGGTGGCTCAGTTGGTTAAGCGTCTGCTTTCAGCTCAGGTCATGATCTCTGGGTCCTGGGATCAGCCCCCCATGGGAGTTCCTGCTCAGCAGGAAGCCTGCTTCTCTTTCTCTCTCCCTCAGCCCCTCCCCACTGTTCATTCTCTAATAAATAAATAAAATCTTAAAAAAAATGCCAGCTCAACAAACAGCAGCTACTACATTGACAATGTGTAAACACACCCCTAATAATAGTTCCTGTTGATTTATTCAGCTCGTACTCTGACTGAGGTCCTCGCCGGGGCTAAGGAAGTGAGTCAGGTTCAGGCTGATTCATGCTTTATTTCACTGGGCTCTCACAGGAACACAGCGACACAGTGATTAGCATATGTTCTTTTTTTTTGTTTTTTTACTTTTTATTGGAAAATGAAACTGTAATACAGAAAGTCAGAAACTGATAAGTCCATGACCTCAGGCGTCGAAAGGCAAACACCCCGGTTTAGAAACAGAACGGTGCCGCTTCACAAGGCCCAGCACCTGACCACCCTAATACCAACCCCAACCATTCCCCACCAAATAGCACATTGTCCTCATTGTCACGGTCATCACTTCTTTGCTCCTCTTTCAAGTTTTATCCCTCCAAGATGAAGGTATAGATCCTACAGTTGAATCTTGCCCATTTAAAACTCTCGTCTATGTTTCTTTTAGAAAAAACAATATGAATACACGTTCTTCATTTTTTAAGCAGGCTCCATGCCCAGCGTGGAGCTTGAACTCACAACCCTGAGATCAAAACCTGAGCTGAGATCAAGAGTCAGACACTTACCCAGCTGAGTCACCCAGTGTCCCCTAACTTGCTGTTGTTTTGAAGCTACCTGGTTTGGGGGACTTTGTTACGGGTGCCCTAGGAAACGAATATAGTGACTAATGAGTAGTGGAAGGAAATCACTGACCTCATGGATTTAAACAGACCGGACTGATTTAAAGCAGTTGTGATTATTATCCTTGTAGAAGCTTTAACTGCTGCATTTGGGGCCAACAGGAGCCTCTCCTGGTTGATATCTAGGTGCTTTTTGATGTAAGTATGCCGGCTCCCGGGGCACCCGGGTTGCTCAGTTGGTTAAGTGTCTGCTTTTGGCTCAGGTCATGATCTCAGAGTCCTGGGACTGAGTCCTGCATCAGGCTCTTTGTCAGCGAGGAGTCTGCGTCTCCTTCTGCCTCTGCTGCTCCCCCCTACTTGTCTTCTCCCCCTCCACCTCAAGTAAATAAATAAATAAATAAAATCTTAAAAAAAAAAAAAGTATGCTAGCTCCCTCGATAACTGGTATGGTGTAGACTGAACGCTTGTGTCCCTGCAAAATTCCTACGTTGAAGTCCTAACCCACAATGTGCTGATCTTGTGAAATGTGGTGGGATCTTGTTATGGGGCCTTCGGGAGGCAGTTAGGGTTCGATGAGGCCACGACGGTGGGACCCCCATGATGGCATCTGTGCCCTTATAAGGAGCCTCAAGAGAGAGCTCTCACATACGGTGGCTGCCTCCAAGCCAACAGATGAGACCTCAGAATAAAATCTTCCTCATTGGCACCTTGATCTTAGACTCCCAGCCTCCAGAACTGTGAGAGAGAACTGTCTGTTGTGTGAGCCCCCCGCCAACGCTGTGGTATTTTGTCACGGCGGCCCGAGCAGACTAAGGTGAGGTATGACCAGCAGGCCCCAGTCTCCTCTTGTTTATTTCCTGTTTCAGATCTGGAATCAGCCATTTGTAAAGAAGCTATAGTCTCTTTTAGCGGGACTTGGCGTTTCTGGATGGCAAACTTGGGTACCGGGGATGCTCACAGCTCCTGGACTGGTTACTGTTCTCAGGCCTTTTGAGTAGACAGAGATAGGACGGCTGTCTACAAAATACCTCACAAGTTCACATGAACATGCCCAAGTGCAATTCAGAACCACAGAGTTTTGTTTGATTTTAATTAAGCCTCTCCTCATGACCCACCTACATTTAGGTGCTTACGCGCTTACGGACACAGGCGGCAACAGGACGTGAAGATGCCGTCTTTACTCACTGACTTTGTCCCACATTGCACACGTGATGGTCTCAGAAACACGATGTGAATACTGTCCTTACCAATATAATTACTCAATCTAGTAATACAGGGTTGTTTTTTTTTTTTTACATATTTGTCCATTCTCTTAATTTAAAAATAATTGCACTACACACAACTGAGCAGACAGCTGTTACCTTCCTTATTCCTTTTCAGCCCTCACTGAGTCTTAGAACAATGAGCAAACTGGTCGCTCCTTACGCCCTGGCGCTGCTGTCTCTCTAATGATTCCGATCACCCGGACCTGGCTCTCAGAGGTGGCATGCGTCAGAACCTACTGGGCTTCTTAAAACAGATTGCTGCCCCACCTCTGGTATTCCTCACTCACTCGGGCTTGGCCGAGGCCCAAGAACTTCCATTTCCAGCAAGTTCTCAGGTGACGCTGGGGCCACTTTGAGGACCGCCAGCCTCGTAGATTCCTCAAGAATCACTTGTGGGGACAGGGCCGCTGAGCTTCTGCATGCTAACACCTCTTCTGTGTCCTTTATACTTGGAAGGAAGTCTTGCTGGGTGCAAAAATCCATGGCTCACGTCTTATGCTGAGAATCTTAACTATATCTTCCATTTTCTTGCAGCACGAAGTCTTGCTCTCAAAAATCTGACGACAATCAAATTTTCTTTTCTTCATAGATCACAGGCATTTTTTCCTAGATGGCTAAGGAGACCTCCCTGCCCCCTCCCTTATTTGTGCAATAGTTTTACTAGCATCTGTCTTGGTATCAGTTTTATTTATTTATTTATTTATTTATTTATTTATTTATTTGAGAGAGAGAGAGAGAGAGAGAAGCAGCAGGGGCAGAGGGAGAGGGAGAATCAGACTCCCTCGGGGAGTCTGATGTGGGGTCTGATCTTAGGACTCTGGGATGATGATCTGAGCCAAATGCAGATGCTTAACCAACTGAGCCACCCACGCACCCCTTGGTATCAGTTTTGGTAGGTCAGTATCCTTGGATACACAGTGTGCTCCTCTGGTACGTAGCTTCCAACTGTAGTATTTCAGGAAAGTTCTTGTGTCATGCTCTCAGGTTATTTGCTCTTTCCTCTTCCTGGGGTCGTCTTCTTTGGGAACTCCCATTACCATATGTTGGATCTTCTTTGCCTGTCTTCAATATTTGCTATTTTCTTGTAACTCCATTTTTGTGTCTTTTTAAGTTTCATTTTGATTTTTTTTTTTAAAGATTTGTTTATTTACTTCAGAGAGAGAAGTGGGGAGGGGCAGAAAGAGAGGGAGAGAGAGTCCCAAGGAGACGCCACGATGAGTGCAGAGCCTAATGTGGGGCTTGATCCCAGGACCCTGAGATCATGACCTGAGCTGAAGTCAGATGCTTAACCAACCGAACCACCCAGGTGCTCTGCCCCCATTTTGATTTTTTTTAAGACTTATTTACTGTACTTTATTTTAATTTTTTAAAAGATTTTATTTATTTATTTGATAGAGAGAGACACAGTGAGAGAGGGAACACAAGCAGGGGGAGTGGGAGAGGGAGAAGGAGGCTTCCTGCCAAGCAGGGAGCCCGATGCAGGGCTCCATCCCAGGACCCCCGGGATCATGTCCTGAGCTGAAGGCAGACGCTTAATGACTGAGCCCGCCAAGTGCCCCGAAGGACTTATTTACTGTACTTTAGAGAGAGAGAGAGCACACATATGTGCACACGTGTGAGCAGGGGGTAGGGGCCCAGGGAGAGAAGCAAACTCCCTGCCGAGTAGGGATCCAACTAAAGGGTTCAATTCCAGGAACCCGAGATCATGACCTGAGCTGAGTCAGACACTTAACTGACTGAGCCACCCAGGCACACCACACCACCCCGCCCCCCATCCCATTTTGATTTTTTAAAGAGGTCCTCCTTTCCACTAACAGCCAAGGATGCAGGTTGGGTTAAGTGTCCTTCACTAGAGCATGTATTGGGTTATTTACCTCATTTCTAATGAGCACCTAGCACTGTTTTAGATCCAAAGATAGAACAGTGATCACAATTAAGACAGAAGCCCTACTCTTAAAACGCTTACTTTTTTTTTTTTTTAATAGCCTCCACACCCAGCATGGAGCCAACGTGGGGCTTGAACTCACCACCCCGAGATCAAGACTGAGTCAAGATCAAGAGTCAGATGCTTAACCAACTGAGCCACTCAGGATCCCCTCAAGGTGCTTACATTCTAGTGGGGAGATGGAGAGCAGACAAACAGGTAAATACATAATATAGTGCCATGTAGCAGTAAGTGATATGAAGGAGATTAAAGGAGAGAGAATGGAGGAGAACTGTGGAAGAGAAGCTGGCTGTTTCACACAGGGTGGTCAGGGAAGGCTCTTCTGAGGGAATGAGACATAGGATGGTCGGGGATAAGAGCTCTCTCCCAGAAGGTGGGAACAGCAAGTGAAAAGGCCCTGAGGTAGGAATAAACCTCGCAGAGTCAAGGAATAGTGAGGAGGCTGGTGTGGCTGGAGCAGAGTCAACCAGGGATAAAGAAGGGTTAGAGATAAGGTCTGAGTTAGCCGGGGAGCAGAGTGTGGGGCCTTGTATATGACTGGGCTTTCACTCTGAGTGAGCTCATCATCCTGGAGTATGACTGCCTCTCCTACTGGTCTAGGTGCTTCCCAAGGGCTGAGCTAGGGTCTGAACATTTCCCTGCATCCCCAGCAGGATCAGGGCATGGTTCCTGAGAGGCCTCAAAATGTATCTAAAAAATAATGAGGGCACCTGGCTAGCTCAGTCAGTCAAGTGTCAATTCTTGATTTTGGCTCAGGTTATGATCTCAGGGGTGTGGGATCAACCCCACACTGGGCATGGAGCCTGCTTGAGATTCTCTTTCTCTTCCTCTGCCCCTTCCCACCGGCCCCCTCTCATACACATGGTCTCTCTCAAATAAAATATAAATTAATGAAATAGTGGAGACATCTCCACTATTTCCAAAGGCCTCTCTTTGGAAATCCCATCCCTCCACTGCCTGCCTGGCAAACTCTTAACTTCCTTCAAGATCTTTTAAGATATCTCCTCTATCAGGAAGTCTTCCTTGATAGCCCCCAACCTCCAGGCTGGGTCAGTAGTCTCCTCTAGGTTCTCACAGTGTCTTGTGCTGCCTTCACTTTCATTTATATTTCTGTATGGGGATAGTACATCTCCTCCATCAGACTAGGATGTCCTTAAAGGCAGAGACCTGGAATGATCCATTGCCAGGTCCCCAGCACCACCCAGCATAGGACCTGAGCCTCCAGAAGTTTTGGACAGTATTTATAAATAAATATACAAATGAAAATATGCTTTTCTCTGTCTAGCTCCTACTTATGCCTTAAAACCCCAGCCAAATGTTCCTTCTCCCACATACCTTCTTATGATTCTTGGAGCAAGTTCTCTCCCTCCTTCCCCCATTCTCTCTCTATCTCTGTCCATCTGCGGGGCCCAAGATCCTTCTATTATCACAAATGCCACCCCACCCATAGACACTGTAGTTCCATGTCTATGTTCCCAGAGAACTTAGCAGGACAGAGAACCCACATCATTCATCTCTGGATCCAGCCCTAGAGAAGCCTCAGAAATACAACTGAATGAATGCACCACTGCCTATCCCCTCCTTCAGAACTCCTATTCAACCATTAGAACCCAACCCAGACACTCCCTTCTGCTTTAGCTGTTGAATAAGAGGGCTGAAGGTTACAGGCCCGGGTCAGCGGGGTCCCAGGCAGTCCGGAGGCCGCGCGGCGGTGCTCACCTGCAGGAGCAGCTTGCGGTAGCGGTCATTGAGCAGCTCTGAGTTGCTCTGTTCCTCCTCTAGCTCTTCTTCCATTTGCCCCAGGCGCCCCTCCAGCTGACGCTTCTCTTCCAGAATGGCTGCCCTAAGGAGAACGGGAACAGGGAAGCTGAGAGGGTGCGAGGGCCAAGGAGGGTGCCCTGCTCCATTTTGCGATGGGCCACTCACTTGCTAAGGCTGCCATTGGCCAACTCGTCTGCCATCTCATCCCGCTCCTGCTGGATTTGCCGCCGGGCACGATCTGAGGCGGCCAGTTCCTGTGATGACAGAGGGAGTAGTGGTCAGTAGTGGTCAGCAGTGGTGGGGTGACGCTACTTGGGCACCGGCCTCCTTGCCCCTCACACCTCAAGTCTTTTGGCCTCGTCTTCAGTGCACACGAACACACCACCCGTGGGCAACCTTGGAATGAACTTCGATCTACAGGCAGATGTCTCCCGAATCTGTGTCTGGAGCTCTGACTCATATCCATTCCCAAGCCCCTCCCCCTCGGCATGGCCTCACTGAGCATCTCCTTTCCAACCTGCTCCTCCAGCCATCTCCCCCCCCCCCCCCCCCCCCCCGTGTCGTCACAGGTCCTAACCCCCAAGGTCTCTCCTTACCTCCTCTGCCTCCTTACAGTCCTGTCTATGTCGACCCTTTATTTTCTCTGCCTTGTCTCCTCCCTGCACCCCCATGGCCCTAGCTCAGGCCTTGTCCTTTCTCCCCAGCCTTCCTGACTCCAATCTCCCCCCACCCAGAACCATCCCCAGTAGCGCCGCCAAGCCTAGTCTTTGGCCCGCCCCCCCATCCCCAGGGGCCCGCCCCCCCTCCCCAGGGGCCCGCCCCCCCCTCCCCAGGGGCCCGCCCATCCTCTGCCTCCAATCCCCGCTCACCCCACTTCCAGGGCCACGCCCATCCTGGCAATACCTCCTGTAGCCGCAGCACCTCCGCCTCCAGCGCCTTGAGGCGCTTCTCACTCTCCCGATTCTGGCCAAAGATTTCCTCCCGGGAAGTGCGCGACTCTTCCACCTCCCGCCACAGCTCCTTCATCTGGGCCTGGGTGGAACGAAGCGAGTGAGCGGGCGCAGCCTGGGTGTGACTCACCGGGAGGCCCCTACCCTCACCTCAGCCCTGCAGGACCTCAAGCAAAGCTCTGCAACCGACCCCAGGCCCTTGCTCTGTGACCTTGGACCAACCCCTCCCAATCTCTGGGCTTCGGCTACCTCCCGTTTAAAAAAAGTAACACCTTAAAATTAAAATAAGCATGAAATGGGTGCAGTATTTAGCCTCTGCCGTAACCGGAATACTAATGCTGGCGCACACTTACTGAACCTCTACCCTGGCCAGCCTCTGTTACATACACGTACGGACTCCCTTAATCCTCACAGCTCCAGCTGGTGGAGACTGGCTCCCTCCCCAGTGTAGACGTGGAGCAACCGAGGCAGAGAGGCTCCCCAACAAGCCAAGTGTGGTAAATGGCAGAGTCAGGACTTGAACCCAGGCCATCTGGCCCCAGGGTTTCCCTCCTAGTCACTTTGCTATGCGGCCACACCGCTGTGTGTGTCAAAGTGCCAGTGTAAGACTTCTCAGTGGCTCTTAAACAGAAATAAAACACAAACCTGATGTCCACCACCGTTAACAAAAACTCTGTAGAGGGGAGAGTGAGGACAGCACCTGGCTTGGTACTACCAGCAGGACAATTAGCATCGTTGTTATTAATATTATTATTTGCTCCATAATAATAGCTTTTCAGGGCAGGCACGTTCTCTGTTCTCTCTCAGGGATGACGTAGTGGGGAATTTTTACTTTTTGGAGAGGGGATCTTTCTATTCCAACGCTGCCCTGGGGGAGATACTGCAAGGACATGCGTTGTTTTACATTTTCTAGTGGCCAGATTAAAAAAATGAAAAGAAATGGGTGAAAGTAGTTTAAACGCTCTATTTTTATTTAGCCAATATCCAAAATATTATTATTTCTATTTATAATCACTGTAAAAATTATTGAGATATTATACTTTTTTTTTTTTTTTTTTTTTTTGTACTAAGTCTTCAGAATCCAGCAGGTAATTTGGACTTCAGTCTCACCACATCATAGATGCCCAACAGCCTCATGGGGCTGGCACCCACTGTACTGGACAGCCCAGTTCTATACCTTTTTTTTTTTAAATTAGACTTTACACGGACACATCATTATCATTAAAATTTTTTTTCTCAAGTAATTTCTACTCCCAACCTGGGGCTCGAACTTAGGACCCTGAGATCAAGGGTCCCGTGCTCCACCGACTGCGTCATCCAGGCACTCCCACCGCCCCGCCAATTTTTTTTTTTTTTAAACCACCAGATATAACTTTCGTATTAGGGGAGGAGCCCTAAGTCATTTCCATTTCAAAAGGTTAAATAGAATGAAGAAATTGGACTTCAAAGCTAAGGATTTTAAGTAAGGTCAATAAAAAATATAAAAAGAAGCAAGTGAGCCTTTGACGCGTGTACGTTTATAAAGCGGGGCTCGCGCCCCCCCACCCCGCCCCACCCCCGGGGGTTGAGCCCCACCCCTACCTGCATCTTGCGGAGCTGCTTCCCCGCCTCCTCCTTGCCCTGCTGGGCGGCCGCGTTCTGGGCTCTCAAGTCATCCAGCTCCACCTCCAGCTTCTTGCGGGCGGCCACGGCCAGGGCGCGCTGCTTGCGTTCCTCGTCCCGCTCCACCTCTGCATCCCTCAGCTGCGGAGAGGTCGGGAGGGGCAGGCTTTGGGGACCGGAGGCCCAGGCTCCCTCTAGATGCTCGGGACCTAGACGTCCACCGGCCAGCCACTGTCCAGGCCACCAGTGCCACTCCGCCTGCCCTCTTGCTTCTCTAGGCTCCGAAGGGATCCCAGCTCTTCGTCCCCAGACCCCCCAGCTCTGGGTTTTTCCCTCTCCCCCTTTCCTCCAGCCTCTGCTCTGCTCCCATGTGTGTCCCCGCCCATCCCTGCCCACACAGCTCAGGAAGGTCCTTCTACACGCAGAGCTGCCCTGCCCCTCCCATGCTCGGCACCCAGCTCCAGCCGGCTGCAGAGCACTGGAAGTCCCTCCACTGGCCAAGCCATGAATGGACGTTGCGGAGCCCAGGGAGAGGGGGATGAGTACATGAACGCTCAAGGAAGGCTGTGGTTGAAGGGGTGCAGAGGAGCTGGTCCTTGAGCGATGGAGGAGCACTGGGGCAGGCTGGGGGCTGGGGAGAGGAAGTTGCTGGAAAGGGGCAGCTGGGCGGGTGGAGAAGCAGAGGTGCTGCTGTGTAGGCTGTGCGTGGGTGGGGGGCTGTGCGGATGCCCAGGGAGATGCTGGGTGAATTGTCTGGTGATGATGTCCGATTGGGTATGTCAGTCGGTCAATGGGACATGCGTGTGAGTTCACGGGTTCCGGTGGGTGAGTGGGCTGGCCAGCAGGAGGGCCTTGGGAAGCAACTTGGAGCAGCAGGGAGGTGACTGAGGCTTTCTCGCCTCCTCTGTTAGCCTGCAGGCACCAGAGCCCTCCCAGCTGGATGGACGCCCATACCTGCTTGGCCAGCTGCTTCCGCCTCTCCTCGCCAGCCTCGTCCCGGCTCTGCAGGTCGCGCTCCTGCTGGGCCTTGAGAGCCTGCAGGGTCACTTCCAGCCGCAGCTTGGCGTCCTCCGCGGCCGTTAGCTCGTCTTCCAGCTCTGTCACCTGGGCTCGCAGGTCACTGGCTATCTGTTCTGCCGCCCGGCGGGATCGCTCCTGCTCATGCGCCTGGTGGGGACAGGAGGGTGAGCTCTGGGCACCGGGGGGCACGGGGAGAGGGAGGCCAGGATCCTAGCTTTATCCTAGGACAGAGTGAGGGAAGCTTTGATGGTCAAGGTGATGGGCACATTCTGGTTCGCTCCTTCATTCACCATTTCCCAGGCAGCAAGTTACGACCTATCTCATTCTGAATCCTCCTAAAACACGGCATGAGTTGCCTCTGCACGCAAGTTCTGTGATCCCAAGTCCTTGAGAGTCCAGTTCAAGTGTGAGCTAGCTCAGCTGACGCTCGCTCACGGTAGAGAACTTCCTCGCGGGCTTTGAGATTTTTGCATCATGAGCTCACTTCACTAAGGGGCTTCTTTGGGGACATCCTGTGTGGACATGGGTTGAAGGCGTGTCGCGCCAGCCTCGAGTGCTGATTTGTGCGGGACCCCCCAGGATCACACCATCGCACTATCTCCTATGATTTCTTTTCTCAGACCTTCTGGGAAGTTGTAAATTAAAATTCCAAACACCCTGTGAAGGCAGACCTGGGCTTATGAATTCTGAGAACCGCCCCCCGCCCCACATGCCTCTCCTTTAACTGTCACCTTCCCAGAGAAGTGTCCCTTGGCCTGTCGGGGCCTCTCTGTTACCCACACTGCTGGCCCTGAGCCCCTCCTTGACTCAGCCTTAGTCACAGTGATCATTTAACACGAGCTTATGTGCCTTTGTGCATGTGCAGAAACTCAAGTCTGGGGCACGGTTCTCAGGCTGTTATGTTGTGGTAAATTCTCTTCATGTTCTCTGGACGATTCTGTGTATCTGTATATCAGCATGCATGCTGATGAATGGCCTTCCTTACTTCTTGCATGTGTGAACATGTGTGTTTGGTGGAAGATTCTCCTCACGCTCTGTATAGGTTATGGGAGTACATGTTTGGTAAGGGGCTCTCCTCCCATTCTGGGCTGGGCATGAACACGTCGCTGTGATGGCTGGTTCCCTTCATGTTCTGTGCATGAGAGCACACACGTGGCTATGGGCCACACACTGTCAGCTGTGCCTGTGGCAGCCCACAGGTATATGCTGGGGAGCGGGGGCCCCTGCTCACCGTCTTGCCAGCATCATCCTTGCTGCTCAGCAGTGCTTCCATCTCTGCCCGCAGGGCCCGGTTCTGCCGCTCCAGCTCCTCCCGTGCTTCTTGCTCCTCCTCCAGAGCCCGCGTCAGTGACAGGGTCCGAGCCTCGCGCTCCCGGCCCTCCGCCTCGACCCGCTCACGTTCCTCCACCGCCCGCAGGACAGCAGCCTTCTCCTCTGCCAGGAGCTTCCGGGGTGAGGGAGAGGGGGTGGGGGAAACAAATTAGCTGAAGGGAGTGTATAAGTGGATGGGGAAGAGGGAGCAACCAGGGACAGAGAGAGAGAGAGGGAGACAAAGGCGGAGACACAAGAGGGAGGTAAAGGGATTAAAGTCGCAACTGTGTCCCAGAGCAGCCCAACTTCTGAGTGGATCAAACTGAGCAGCCCCTCACTCTAGAAACCCAGCAGAGGAAAGGGTGTTTCTTCCTCCTGGGGTAGTGGTACCAAAAACATGTACATCATTTTTAAAATGTACTTCAACCCTGGCTGTTTTTTTTTTTTTTAAAGACACAGAAATTAACAATAATAAAACTTGCAAGACCCGCCAAAAGGGAAGAGAACAGGGCTCACGGTCAAGAGAAGAAACAGTCCATGGAAACAGACCAACAGATAACCTCCACACTGACACTGGAATCATCACACAAGGACTTTAAAGATGATTAATAAATTTCAGGACCAGATGGATATGGTGGTTAAAGATCCAAGGTTATTTCAAAAGGGATTGAAACTAAAACAGAACCAATTAGAAAGGCCAGGACTGGGGTGCCTTGGTGGCTCAGCGGGTTAAAGCCTCTGCCTTTAGCTCAGGTAATGATCTCAGGGTCCTGGGATTGAGCCCTGCAACAGGCTCTCTGCTCAGCAGGGAGCCTGCTTCCCCTTCAACCTCTCTGCCGGCTGTTCTGCCTACTTGTGATCTCTGTCTGTCAAATAAATAAATAAAATCTTAAAAAAAGAAAGAAAGAAAGAAAGAAAGAAAGAAAGAAAGAAAGAAAGAAAGAAAGAAAGAAAGGCCAGGACTGGAAAGCATGATATCTGAAATCAAAAAGTCATTGGAGGAAACTGAGAGCAGACTGGACACATCAGAAGAACCAGTAAACTTGAAAGCCGGTGTTGATAGAAATGATCTAAATGGGGGGGGGGTAAAAAGACTGTAAAAAGGGGCGCCTGGGTGGCTCAGTGGGTTAAAGCCTCTGCCTTCGGCTCAGGTCATTATCTCAGGGTCCTGGGATCGAGCCCTGCATCAGGCTCTCTGCTCCGCGGGGAGCCTGCTTCCTCCTCTCTCTCTGCCTGCCTCTCTGCCTACTTGTGATTTCTCTCTGTCAAATAAATAAAATCTTTAAAAAAAAAAAAAGACTGTAAAAAATTAACAGAGCTATAATAACCTGCAAGGCAGCATCAAGCAGTCAAACACACAGTTATTTGGAGACCCACAGAAAAGGGGAAGAAAAAGGAAAGGAAGATGTGAAACTGTCTTCATTCATAGAAAATAGGGTCACCAATATAGAAAATCCAATGAAATCTATTAAAAAAAACTTACTAACACTCATAAGTGAATTTAGGTAATAAATTGTAGGATACAAGATCAATACATAAAAATCTACTGTATTTCTATATAGTGGTAATCAGAAATTGAAATAAAAATCAGAACTGCTTAATTTAAGCAATCTCTGTATCCAGTGCGGGACTGAACTCACAATTCCGGGATCAAGAGTCCCACACTCTTCTGATTAAGCCAGCCCGGTGCCAAAACCAGAACCAATTAAAAAAGCACTGACAATATGAAATGGTTGGAAATAAATCTGATGAAAGATATGAAAGATGTACACTTGTAAGTACTAAAAGGGGGCACCTGGGTGGCTCGGTTGGTTAAATGTCTGCCTTCGGCTCGGGTTATGATCCCAGGGTCCTGGGATTGAGCTCTGAGTGGGGTTCCCTGCTCAGCAGGGAGTCTGCTTCTCTCTCTGCCTCTGCCAGCCACTCCCCCTGCTTGTGCTTTCTCCTTCTCTCTTTCTATCAGTAAATAAATTAAAAAATTTTTAAGTACCAAAAGTAAAGATCTAAATAAGTGGGCACATGTATCATGTCCCTAGGTGAGAAATCAGTATTATTAGGATGTCAGTTCTTCCCAGATTAATCTGTAGCTTCAACACACTCCAACACAAGAGGATTTCCTTTCTGTGTGTGGAAACTGACAAACAGATTCTAGAATACGTGTGGAAATACAAAGGACCTGGAAGAAGCAGAACAACTTTGAAAGAGAAGGGAAGATTGGACAACTGTCACTCCCTGATTTTTAAAGCAAGGAATGAGTCAGTAAGAGAGTATTTCTAGCCATGTTTGAACAATTCAGTAGCCATATATAAAAAATTAATTTGGAGCCATGAGAGCACAATATAAACAAATTAACCCAAACTCGATCACAGATCTAAATATGAAACTGCAAAGTAGAAAATTTCTGGAAAAAATATAAGAAACTTCTGTGACCTTGGGTTAGGCAAAGTCTCCTCAGACACAACTCTAACAAGCAGAGCCCACAAAGTGACAAATTAATAAATAGGACTTCATCAAAATTCAAACCTCTTGCTCTTTGAAAAAGTCCATGAAGAGTAAAAAGTCAAGCCGCAGACAGGACAAAAATAACTGCAAAGCGATACATCTGGTAAAGAACTTGTATTCACCAAATATAAAGAACTTTCACAGTTCAATAATAAAAGAAGCAACCCCCACCCCAAAAACAAAGCAAAGAAAGGAAACAAAGCAATTTTTAAAAATGGACAGAAACTTCACCCAAGAGGTATAAAGGGCAAATAAACACATGAAAGATACTCAATGTCATTGTTCATTAGGGAAATGCGAATTCAAACCACCACATCCTATTAGAAAGACTAAGGTTTTATTCATAATAGCCCCAAATTAGAAACAACTCAAATGTACAACCAGTTAATGGTCTTCAAAATGTGGTCTATTGAGGGGTGCCTGGGTGAGGCCCAGTTGTTAAGCATCTGCCTTTGGCTCAGGTCATGATCCCAGGGTCCCGGGATCAAGCCCCACATCGGGCTCTCTGCTCAGTGGGAAGCCTGCTTCTCCCTCTCCCACTTCCCCTGTTTGTGTTCCCTCTCTCACTGTGTCTGCCTCTGCCAAATAAATAGAAAAATCTTTTTTTTTTAAATGTGGCTTTTTATCAGCAATAAAAAAAGGAACAAATAATTACTAAAATAAAAATTTTTATTAAGTTACGTCTACGCCCAATGTGGGGCTTGAATTCATGACCCTGAGATCAAGAGTTGCATGCTCCACCAATGGAGTCAGCCAGGTGCCCCGAGGAATGAATTATTAATCCATGCAAAAACATGGATGACTCTCAAAATAATTCTGAATGAAAGAACCCAATCAAAAGGATTTATATGAGGGGCGCCTGGGTGGCTCAGTGGGTTAAAGCCTCTGCCTTCAGCTCGGGTCATGATCCCAGGGTCCTGGGATCGAGCCCCGAATCGGGCTCTCTGCTCAGCAGGGAGACTGCTTCCTTCTTTCTCTCTGCCTGCTTCTCTGCCTACTTGTGGTCTCTGTCTGTCAAATAAATGAATAAAATCTTAAAAAAAAAAAAGGATTTATATGAGAAGAATTTATATAAAATTCTAGGAGAAACAAATAGAGCCATGATAATCAATGGTACAGTATTAAGTGTTCAAACATACGTGTGCTTGGAGTCTAAAAAGAAGAGAAAAGAGAGAGAATGGGACAGAAAAGACATTTAAGACATAATGGCTGAAAATTCCACATTTGATCAACAACACGAGCCACAGCTGTGGGATAAATTCAAAAGCCCACAGCTGGATATATCATAGCCAAACAGCTAAACACCAAAGATAGAGAGAAAAAAAAATGTAAACCAGCTAAGAAAACATATATTCCCTATAAAAAACACAGGATTTGAATGACTGCGAACTTTTCATCTGAAACAATGGAGGCCACAGAAAATGGAATGACCTCTTCAAAGTGCTTAAAGCATAAACTCTTTGCCTAGATATCAAGAGCCAATGATAAATCCTTCAAAAATGAAGGCAAAAGTAATGACTCTCCCATCTTCTAGATGAAGAAAATAAGGCACAGCGACATTGGGCAATTCACCCAAGCCACACACAGCCAGGAGGAGCCAAGCTGGGATTTGAACCTCAGGGTTGCCTGATGGTTTCTAATGCTATGGGGTCCTATGAGTTTTACGTCATCCTCAGATTGCCAGATGCTTAATACCATCCCCATTTCCTAGATGGGCAAACTGAGGCTGAAATGGGAAAAGCAGCTTGCCTGAGCTACACAGTGGGCCAGCAACAGGAACAAGATGTGTTGTTTCGTTTATTCTTGGTTAGCACGCCCTGATACACCTTGAGGGTATCTTGGGAAGTAACGGTAGGTACACGATCAGGGCGCCTGGGTGGCTCAGTCAGTTAAGCCTCTGACTCTTGCTTTTGGCTCAGGTCACGATCTCAGGGTCCAGGGATCAAGCCCTGCATCAGGCTCTGTGCAGAGAGTGGAGCCTGCTTGAGGTTCTCTCTCTCCCTCTCCTATGTCCCTCCCCCTGCTCACATGTGAGTTCCCTCTCTCTCTCTTAAAAAAAAAGGTGGGCCCTACGAAGAATTATTTTGGGACAAGAGTCATAAAGCAGGATGAACGGGGGTCTTATCTGACAGAGGCTTAGAGGGAAGAAGCATCTTGCCCGAGGGTTCCCCCACATTCATAGCTCAGCTGTGAGGCCACATGTTACCCAATCTGCAATGACTGCAGAAGCGTGACAGAGCATCCCAACTCCCCCTCCCCCCAACCTGAGGGGCCCCACCTGGTCGAATTTGCGCTGCTTCTTCTCCAGCGTGCTCACGAGCTGCCGCTGCTGCTCCAGGTCCATGAGCGCATCATCCAACTCCTGCCCCAGCTGCCGGCGGCCCCGCTCCAGCCGCTCAACGGCCTCTGTCTTTTCTGCTAGGCGCTGGGTCAGGGCCTCAGCCTCTCGGGTGGCCCGGCGCCGTGCCTCCTCCCCTGCTTCCAGTGCTCCCGCCTCTTCCTCCTGGCGCCTCCGCCACTCTGACAGCTGGGTGGGGGAAGGAGGAGACAGAATGTGGGGGTAAGTCATGGTTGCAACCAAGGTGTGATCTGGTAGTGCCCTACTTCCCAGAGGAGGAGACTGAGGCCAGAGGAGGGAGGTGACTCTCACTGGGTTCTTCTACCTTGGGATACGGTTGTGGTTGCAAGTTCTGTGAACCTCAGCTTCTTCCAGAGATAAAAATTACTCCCATTGGGACCCAGAAGATGAATGGGACCTAGACCCTGGCCTGGGGGAACCCCCCTTCTAAGGGGGGAGACTGAGCATCAAGACCAGGGTGATGGAGGCTAAGGCAGGGAGCCTTAGGGAAGCATGGGAGCCATGAGGGCCCACAGGAGGAACTTAGAATTTGCTTAGAACATCCAAGAGGGACTTCCTGGAAAAGGGGGCATTTGAGATGGGTCTTGAAGTATGCATAGGAGTCTGCCGGCTGAAGAAAGGTATTTTCAGGCATGCATTCAGCACTCATGCATTCAAGAGGCATTTTTCCAGGCATCGTATATGTCAGGCTCTATGCTGGCCTGTGCTGAAGACCAAGATCTAACTCAGAGAGAGTCCCACTTTCAAGGAGCTCATATTCTGGTTGGGGGTGGGGGGAGACCTATGGGCAGAGAGAGTTCCAGCCCAAGGTGACTGGAATGGGGACAAGGAGAAAAAAGGGTGTGGGAGCTCAGAGTGGGGCGGTGAGGGACCTCCCACAACAGGAGAGGCTGACATTGAGTCCTGAAGAATGAAAAGGGTTTCTCGTGTGAAGTGGAAGGAGGTGAGAGATCAACACAGCTAATGACACGGAAGGGCCAGCAAAGGCACAACTGAGAGGCACAGGCTCCATCCTGGGGGTACTGGGAGCCAGGGAGGGCTGTGAGAGGGGAAGGAGCAGGGGCAGCTCTGTGGCAGGAAGACCGTGGGGAGGATGAGCTGGGAGGGAGAGACCGGAGGCAAGGATGAGGCCTGACTGGGTCTAGGTCTGTATGGATGCAAAGTAGGGGTGAGACAAGAGTCGGGGGAGGAGGGTGGGGTCTGAAATGACAGGCCGTGGGCTGAGGGACAATCAGAGATGAGAATGGGGGTCTCCCGGTGATCTGGCCTAGGACCAGGTGGGCAATGGGGCCATCCTCGAGCTGGGGAACCCGGGGGGAGCGGGTTGGGACTGGAGGCCCCTCGAGGTCGCCCTCTAGGACGGCTCACCTGGGCCTGGGCAGTCTGCAGCTCACGGGCCATCCGCTCCCTGGCGACCGCCTCCTCCTCCAGCTGCTCCCGCAGCCCTACCACCTCAGCCTCCAGGGCTCGAGCACGGGACCCGCAGGCCAGCTTCGTCCTGGTCTCCTCCTGCAGCATCTCCTGCAGATGGGGGAGGGGGAATGGAGGACAGGTGATGGCAGAGGGTATGGAGGCATGGGGGGAAGGGGCTGGGTGTGGGGCGGGGTGGGGGGGGCGCTGGCCTCACCTGGGTGTCGTGTAGCTGGGTCTCCGAGCTGCCCAGCTCCTTGCTCAGCCGGATGACTTTGGACTCGGCCTCACTCAGGGCTGCAGACATGTTCTCCAGTTCAGCCTGCGGGGAAGGGGCGCCTTCCAATGGCGGCTTCCACCCGGCTGACCCCACCCGCTTCTCTCCCCTCAAATCCCTGCCACACTGGGCTGGTGGCGATGATGTCAAGTGGGGAAACCAGCCCCGTGGTTCCTCAAACAGTTAAACGCAGAGTTTCCATATGGCCCTTGCTCTCCAGGGGAAAGAAACCCACGGGTTTCACACACCAATAGCACTATTCCCAGTTGACACAGAGGGAAGCTGAGGCACAGAAAGGTTAGGAAATTTGCCCAAGATGACACAGCTACCAGAGGTAGGACTGAGCCAGGCAGGATGGCTCTACGGCTGTATTGTCCAATATGGTGGCTACCAGCCGTACGTGACTACTTAAATTTAAAATTAAATAAAAGGAAAAATGCACCTCCTCAGCTTTGCTCCCTACATTCTGAGTATTTGGGGGCCAAGTAGATCGCACAAATACAGAACATGTCTATCAATGAAGAAATCTTCTAGTGCTGGAACTCCTGTTATCAGCCCCCAAACTCTACTTCTGGTGTCACTCTTCTGTGTGTGGTATGTAAAATGTTTAGTACAGTGACCGCTGGCTAGCATGATTCCATTTGGGGCAGACCCTGGCTGTCCCCCTAGAGCCACTCTTCCATGATCCCACTAAGATAGTCTATTCACTAGGCCTGTGCCTGTCAGCTAGAAACTACATTTCCCAGGCTCCTTTGTAGCTAGCTGTGATCATGTGGTTATGTGGCAGCCAATGGGATATAAGCAAAGGGGTATATGCAAATTTTGCCGCTCCCTCTCTTTCCCCTTTCTCAGCAGGAGCATGGATGTGCCCATAATCCAGATTTGACTTGAAGGTGAGGGCGATGCTCTCAGGGATGGTGGCATGACAAGGCCAAGGAACCTGGATCTTAAGTGAACCTGTGGTGCATAGTATCCTGCCGGCCTTCACTGCTTACCCTGAGTCTCTTTCTCCAGAGGGAAAGACACGTCTTTTACTTAAGCTGATGGATTCTGGGATGCCTTTGCTATATGTCAGTTTAGCTTTGACCCTAACTAACACAGCATTTTAATCTGGAAACTAACTGTCATGGTGTTTTCCCCTGGAGGAACTGGACAATTAAAAATCATTCTTCCTGGGGCCCCTAGCTGGCTTAGTCAGTTGAGCATTCGACTCTTGATCTCGGGGTTGTGAGTTCGAGCCCTGTATTGGGTGTAGAGATTACTTAAAAACAAATTATTTTTTAAAAAGTCGTTTTTTTCCTTCATTCTTTCTGCTTCTTTGTATTTTCAGTAACATATAAGTATCAGGCATCTAAAGAAACATAATAAAATTAAAATGTAAGAGCCCACATTTCTTTTAACAGTCACAGTATGATATCATCCCCACACAGTTGCATGTGTCCACACTAGGCTTTTTTTTTTTTTTTATCAGAATACAGATTATTTAAGGCTTCTTGGAGGGTGGGGGGTCATGGTAGGGTTAAGAGCTATAGAATCAGGCATGCCTGGGTTTGGGTTTTGGCTCTGAGGGATCTCAGACGATCAGTTTCAGGTCTCTGGGCCTCAGTTTCCTCATATGTACAAGGGAAACAATATTAGGAGAGTCAGAAAGATTTAGTGAAATACACAGGATATCTGGTATATAGTAATTGCTCACGGAATCCTAGCTACTCGTGAGTGATCATGTTGGGAGAGCTGGAAGGGACAACAGGGCTGCTGTGGACCTAACGGAAGCCCACAGAGGGTCCCTGCCCTAGCCGCCCCACTTACCTGGACTCGTTGAAGCTTCTCCGTAGCCTCCGCTCGGGCCCGCTCCCCATCACCAGCCCGGCCCTGCACCTCCTGCAGCTGTGACTCCAAGCGGCGTCTGCGCTGCTCGCCCTCATGCCGCGAGGCCTGCAGGCTGCTCAGCTCCGACCGCAACTCTGACACTTCGGTCTCCAGGGCCAACCGGGTCTTCTCCCAGGTACCTTTGCTCTGCCAAGGGAGAGACAAGTAAAGATTTATGCCTCCTCCCTCAATCGGACTGGGCACCCTCCTGCCTCAGGGCCTTGGCACTGGCTGTTCCCTCTGCCAGCCCCCCACAACCCCCCGTTCCTGTCCCAACCCACCCTCCGGGCCTGTTCCAGCTGCTCCGTCAGCTCGCCCAGCGCCTGGCCATGGCGCTGCCTCAGCTCCTGAACTGCCACTTCGTGAATACGCGTCTCCTCTTCCAAAGCCTTCTTCAACTCTGTCACCTCCTGTTCCCTCTTGGACCTTTTGTGGAGGGAACACAATTTCAGAATAAAGAAAGGCAGGGACTTTGGGGATGTGCCTCTTTTTATTGTTTCCCTTCAGGGATGAGGATCTCACTCTACATTCCCTAAGGGATCTGGGTGGTGACCTAGGGAGGAGTGTGGCTTTAAGGATGAACTCCTATTCACCTTTCAAAACCCTATTCAAAAGTCCCTTTCTCAAGGAAATCTTCCTGGACCTCCTTCCATAGACATGGTTTAGGGGCTCGCTCTTATCATCCACAATGTCCTGTGTTGCTCCCTTAAAGCACACTTTGTTCTGGAGTGGGTCCCTTTGCCCGACTCTGCCTCCCCCAGACCGGGAGTCCCTGAGGAAAACGCCTGGGTCTGATGAATCTCTGTCCCCAGCCTTGCCGAGCTGTACAGCCAATACTGGATAAACAACCGGTGAAAGTCTAAACCTCCGTGCGGATGGGGGCTCGTTCCAAAGCCCCTCTCCTCTCCCTGCGCGGCACCCAGCCGGTGCCCAGGCTCTGCCGGCTGCCTCACCGGAGCTCCTGCTGCGCATTGGTGGAATCCAGCGTGTCCTCCAGCTCGCTCCGCAGCGCCTCCAGCTCCTCGCCCAGGTCCCTGCGCTGCTTCTCTGCCTTGGCCCTGGCTGCCCGCTCAGCCTCCAGGTCCTCCTGGGCTTCAGCCAGTCCCGCTTGCACCTCCCGCAGGGATTTGAGCAGCAGGGCCCGGGCGCCGCCCTCCTCCTCCACCCTGGGGGTGGACAAGGACCATGGAGTTGGTACAGGGGCAGGCGAAGGGCAGGGATGATTTCGGGGGGCGGGGAGGCCAGGTATGGATTTGGGGGTGGCCCAACCCGGGCTGAAATCCCAGCTCTGCCCTTGGGCGCATGTCTCACTACCCCGAGCCTCAATTTCCTCAGCTGTAAAATGGGGAAGACACCAAGAGTAATCACAGGGACACGTACTGAGCCCCTGCCACAGGGGACCCTTTACTTAATTATCTCATTTAATGATCACACTGAGAAAACTGAGGTACAGAGTGGGAAAGTCCTGGCCCGGGTGACACGGTCAGCAAGTGGATGAGCTGACCCCAGCATCTGATCGGCTTCATGACCCCAAGGAGACACAGCCTCTTGCAAAGAGAAGCTGAATTGAGGGGCAGCACTGACTGGGGGTTTAAATGGCTCACGGAGTCATGAAGACTGGGGTTTGGATCCCCTGCTCTCCAGACTGATCAGGGAAGCCACCCTGGGGATTGATACCAGAACCTTGGGATGATGACCTGTGCCAAAGGCAGATGCTTAACAGACTGAGCCCCCAGGCGTCCTTTAAAGGCAGTTGCAGATTTCATCCCCATAATAGCCTTAGGAATAGCTTCAAAATCTCCCCATTTTACAAATGAAAAAATTGGCTAGGGAGGCCAATGGCACGTGGGTGAGGTCAGGTGCCCAGAAAGGGGCGGGCCCATGGCTTGAACCCAGAAGTCAGACTGGGGTGCGAGTTCTTAACCACACACACACCTGGCGCACCGCTGATTTTAAGACACACATTTTTCCACACTGACGTTTATGTTGGGCTGCACCTATAATCAAGGGATCTCAGAGGGCACGAAACACAGCGGCGGGGTGGGGGAGGCATTCATAACACGGGGCGCACACAGTAGGTGCTCCATAATCGCGACTGGCTGTAATCATAATGATAAGACTCCTTTCATGACTGGAGCGCTCATGAAATCACAGCTGATCCCCTATTCCGACCCCTGAACTGGGCAAGTTACTAGACATACGAAGCCCCCTTTCACTCTTCCTTTAACCTGGCGGACTTGGAACTCTCGCCAGGTCCAGGTTACAGAAGGGGACACTGAGGCTCAGCGGGGCTGGGGCGCGTGCGCGCTGGCGGAGTCTCCCCGTGGTGCCCCTCCTGCTGGCGGGCTGTGCCCTGTGGACGGTGCACCGCGCACCGCGCAGGGTCCCCGCTGTCCCCCACCCCCACCGCGCACCTGGCCAGGGCCGCCTGCAGCTCCTCCTCCTTGCGGCCCAGCTGGGCGCGCAGCTCCTCCCCGCGCTGCTGCTGCTCGGCCATCTGCTCCTGCAGCTCCGAGCTCTCCCCGTCCAGCCGCCGCTTCAGCTTCTCCAGCTCCTGGCGGCCCTTCTCCTCCTTCCGTAGGCGGTCTGGGGGCGGGCGTGGGGGCCATGCAGAAGGGCTCCGGACCCCACACCCAGCAGCTCCCCGACACCCGCGGCCCCGCCCCTGGCACTAGCTGGGGTGGGGGCGGGGTGAAGCTGTGGCTCAGCATCTCCCTGTGTCCCTTCTTTCCGCTTCTGCGACCCTGGGCCCGACCCCCAGGTGCCGTCCTCCCCTCCTCAGCCCCCAGTGACACCCTGCTCCTGCTCAGTAACTGTCACTGCCCTGTCCTCTCCTCTGTCTCCACAGCCTTCCCCTGGCACTCTCTCCCTTCTGCTTCTGCTTCTGAGTCAATAGCAAGGGACCCAGGTGACAATGTGTCTGAAAGAGTCAGTGGGACAGTCAGAGACAGAGAGAGTGACCCCAAGACACGGAGGAGAGAGCAGGAGAATTGGATTTAGAGTGGCAGAAACAACCTAAGAGCTGGGAAGACAGCCAATCTGTCTGGAGCCTTCTTTCCTGGCCCCATTGAACAGATCCGACCTCCGAGCCTCCACAGCTCACGAGGTTCCCTCAACGCCCCTCCCCCACCAAGCATGCACAGCGCGGCTTCCCACTATCAGGGGCGCTCACCCTCCATGTCCACAATCGTGGCCTCGTATTTGAGTCGAAGCTTATTAAGGCTCTTGACCTTCTCCTCCTCCTCAGCCGCCTGTGACGAGAACTCAGCCATACGCTCCTCCAGCAGCTTCCGCTCCTGAGGGTGGTGGGCAGTGGGGGTGGTCAGAGCGGCGCCCCCCGACCCCAACGCACATCTCTGGTGTGTTCTCCTCTGCATTTCAGCTCCTCTCCACTCCATCCACCCTGCCCTGAGCCTCCGCTCCCGACCCCCCGCCTTCCTTCCCCATTCTCTTGGGTCTGCAGACCCGTCCCACCCCGAACTACAGGGTAGACTCCCGTTCTTAGAAGAAGCCCAGCATTCCCTAACACACCATCCCACTCACGGGTGCTGAGGTTCATTCCAAACCGTGTGCCATTACAAACAACACTGCCGACTGCGCGGAACATCCTTGCCCACCCGCTGAGCTCCCGGGAGCTCTGGCTCCATGTCCTTCCAAGTGTAGGTTTGTGGACCGGCAGCAGCACCAAATGGGAGATTGTAAAAGAAATGCTGCATCTCAGGCTCCCCCCCAGACCCGCTGAATGAGAACAAACTCCCCATATGATTCCCGGGCACATTAGCCTTTGAGAAGCCCTGGCGTGGATCAGTACTTTTCAAACTGTGAGTGGTTCTGGACACCAGTGTAGTGCGTTGACACTACCCTTAAAAAGAAAGAAGAGTGTAGAATGGAATAGCCATTGTACCAAAAGGAACATTCTGTGAGGAAACCCCTGTGCATCGTTGACCTCTCAACTCAGATATCATTGTCTCCGAGAAGCCTGCCCTGACTACCCCGGGGACAGGTGAGGGACCCGTCCCCCTCCATAGTCTTTCGTTCTTTTCTCACAGTTCATAATTAAGTCACAATGTGTGGTTATATTTATCTTCTGTGGTGTCTCATCTAGCATCCCTTTCCCCCATCCCCCTGTCAGGACACAGATGGTTTTCTAGTCAGTTCAATGCCGTCTCCCCCTGTGCCTAGCCCAGTCCTGGCTATGGCAGGTCAAAGAGGACAGTGGATTCTCTGCCATGTCCCCACCCGGGGATGGAGCCTGATTTCCCACCCACTGAGTCTGGGCTGAGCCTCTGACTGCTTTAAGCTCAGTGGTCTGCAAACCACAGTGTGTGGGCCCAAGCTGGCCCACCACCTATTTTTATAAATAAAGTTTTATTGGGACACAGTCACACGTATTCAGTTATATACTGTCTGTGGCTGCTTTCATGCTACGTCGGCAGAACTGAGCGCTCGTGACAGAAACGTGTGTGGGAACGTGTGAAATATTTGCTATCTGGCCTTTTACAGAAGATGTTTGCTAACCCCTGATCTATAGAATTGGGTGCAAGCGATGCCATGTCAGTTCCAGGCTTAATACTTTAAGGGGCCTGGATGCTTCCGCTTGAACTTCTTAGAGCCCTGAGCTGCCATGTAAGAAACTCAGGCTCTCCTGTGGGGATGGAAGCCACATGTAGGGGCACCGAGACCGCAGACATCCGCACCCAGCCTCCATGTCACGATAACGGCCTCTGAGAGCCCCGGCCGACCCACAGAAGGACGGGCTGTAATGAGATGGTGGCTGTCTCCAGTCGTGTGGCCTTGGAGTGGGGGGGCGTGTCTTATGATCTACCAGCCACGGGTAATGACACACAGTAGTTGCTAAAAAATACCGGCGGAGGAAGGTATGACAAAGGGGAAGTGAAGGTGTAACAAACAAGGGTGGAAGGGAGACACAGCTGAGACCTAGAGCTGGAGACCCCCTAGAGGTGGCACCAGCTGGGGGATAGGCAGAGACCCACGTGCCCCCCATGCGCCACTGCCCCTGCCCCTAGGGGCCCAAAGGCCACCGACCTTGCTCAGCTTTGCATTCTGATCTTCTAAGAGGAGCAGGTCTTCCTCAAATTTCTTCAGCTTCGCCTCCGTGGTCACCTTCTCTAGCTGCAGCTTCTGTCGCGCCCCCTCCTCGGCCTCGAGGTGGCTCTCCAGCTCCTGGAGAGGGGTGGGGGCAGGGATGAGGATCCAGGGGCTGGAGACCGGGGTGCGATGGGAAGGATGCGGTGGAGGGGATGGTCCCAAACCCCGAGGGCTTGTGGCTCAGACAGGTCCACATTCTGGGCAAGACTGGGAAGGAGCAAATCTTCACTGGTCTCCCTGTTTCATTCATTCATTTCATTCTCCCCTGAGCCTTCCCTGAGGGCCCCATGTGTGCCAGGCCCTGTTCTAGGCACCGAAAATAGATACACATCTTTGTCCTTATGGAAATGACATTCCTTTGTGTGCGGGAAGATGATAAACAATAAAAATAAATAAGCAGGGGCGCCTGGGTGGCTCAGTGGGTTAAGCTGCTGCCTTCGGCTCAGGTCATGATCTCAGGGTCCTGGGATCGAGCCCCGCATCGGGCTCTCTGCTCAGCAGGGAGCCTGCTTCCTCCTCTCTCTCTGCCTGCCTCTCTGCCTGCTTGTGATCTCTCTCTGTCAAAT